>NC_060180.1:75404792-75426066 GCF_021184085.1 Oncorhynchus gorbuscha | reverse complement strand
TATTGGTCATAGTATAGATATAGTTAGTGTGCTTATTGGTCATAGTATAGATATAGTTAGTATGCTTATTGGTCATAGTATAGATATAGTTAGTGTGCTTATTGGTCATAGTATAGATATAGTTAGTGTGCTTATTGGTCATAGTATAGATATAGTTAGTGTGCTTATTGGTCATAGTATAGATATAGTTAGTGTGCTTATTGGTCATAGTATAGATATAGTTAGTGTGCTTATTGGTCATGATATAGTTATGTAGTTAGTATGTTATATAGTTAGGTCATTGGTATAGATATAGTTAGTGTGCTTATTGGTCATAGTATAGATATAGTTAGTGTGCTTATTGGTCATAGTATAGATATAGTTAGTGTGCTTATTGGTCATATAGTATAGATATAGTTAGTGTGCTTATTGGTCATAGTATAGATATAGTTAGTGTGCTTATTGGTCATAGTATAGATATAGTTAGTGTGCTTATTGGTCATAGTATAGATATAGTTAGTGTGCTTATTGGTCATAGTATAGATATAGTTAGTGTGCTTATTGGTCATAGTATAGATATAGTTAGTGTGCTTATTGGTCATAGTATAGATATAGTTAGTGTGCTTATTGGTCATAGTATAGATATAGTTAGTTAGTGTGCTTATTGGTCATAGTATAGATATAGTTAGTGTGCTTATTGGTCATAGTATAGATATAGTTAGTGTGCTTATTGGTCATAGTATAGATATAGTTAGTGTGCTTATTGGTCATAGATAGATATAGTTAGTGTGCTTATTGGTCATATTATAGATATAGTTAGTGTGCTTATTGGTCATGATGTAGTTAGTGTGCTTATTGGTCATAGTATAGATATAGTTAGTGTGCTTATTGGTCATAGTATAGATATAGTTAGTGTGCTTATTGGTCATAGTATAGATATAGTTAGTGTGCTTATTGGTCATAGTATAGATATAGTTAGTATGCTTATTGGTCATAGTATAGATATAGTTAGTGTGCTTATTGGTCATAGTATAGATATAGTTAGTGTGCTTATTGGTCATAGTATAGATATAGTTAGTGTGCTTATTGGTCATAGTATAGATATAGTTAGTGTGCTTATTGGTCATAGTATAGATATAGTTAGTGTGCTTATTGGTCATAGTATAAATCAAATCAAATCAAATCAAATTTTATTTGTCACATACACATGGTTAGCAGATGTTAATGCGAGTGTAGCGAAATGCTTGTGCTTCTAGTTCCGACAATGCAGTGATAACCAACAAGTAATCTAACTAACAATTCCAAAAAAAACTACTGTCTTATACACAGTGTAAGGGGATAAGGAACATGTACATAAGGATATATGAATGAGTGATGGTACAGAGCAGCATACAGTAGATGGTATCGAGTACAGTATATACATATGAGATGAGTGTGTAGACAAAGTAAACAAAGTGGCATAGTTAAAGTGGCTAGTGATACATGTGTTACATAAGGATGCAGTCGATGTTGTAGAGTACAGTATATACATATGCATATGAGATGAATAATGTAGGGTAAGTAACATTATATAAGGTAGCATTGTTTAAAGTGGCTAGTGATATATTTACATCATTTCCATCAATTCCCATTATTAAAATGGCTGGAGTTGGGTCAGTGTCAATGACAGTGTGTTGGCAGCAGCCACTCAATGTTAGTGGTGGCTATTTAACAGTCTGATGGCCTTGAGATAGAAGCTGTTTTTCAGTCTCTCGGTCCCAGCTTTGATGCACCTGTACTGACCTCGCCTTCTGGATGATAGCGGGGTGAACAGGCAGTGGTTCGGGTGGTTGATGTCCTTGATGATCTTTATGGCCTTCCTGTAACAACGGGTGGTGTAGGTGTCCTGGAGGGCAGGTAGTTTGCCCCCGGTGATGCGTTGTGCAGTCCTCACTACCCTCTGGAGAGCCTTACGGTTGAGGGCGGAGCAGTTGCCGTACCAGGCGGTGATACAGCCCGCCAGGATGCTCTCGATTGTGCATCTGTAGAAGTTTGTGAGTGCTTTTGGTGACAAGCCGAATTTTTCAGCCTCCTGAGGTTGAATAGGCGCTGCTGCGCCTTCTTCACGACGCTGTCAGTGTGAGTGGACCAATTCAGTTTGTCTGTGATGTGTATGCCGAGGAACTTAAAACTAGCTACCCTCTCCACTACTGTTCCATCGATGTGGATAGGGGGTGTTCCCTCTGCTGTTTCCTGAAGTCCACAATCATCTCCTTAGTTTTGTTGACGTTGAGTGTGAGGTTATTTTCCTGACACCACACTCCAAGGGCCCTCACCTCCTCCCTGTAGGCCGTCTCGTCGTTGTTGGTAATCAAGCCTACCACTGTTGTGTCGTCCGCAAACTTGATGATTGAGTTGGAGCGTGCGTGGCCACGCAGTCGTGGGTGAACAGGGAGTACAGGAGAGGGCTCAGAACGCACCCTTGTGGGGCCCCCGTGTTGAGGATCAGCGGGGAGGAGATGTTGTTGCCTACCCTCACCACCTGGGGGCGGCCCGTCAGGAAGTCCAGTACCCAGTTGCACAGGGCGGGGTCGAGACCCAGGGTCTCGAGCTTGATGACGAGCTTGGAGGGTACTATGGTGTTGAATGCCGAGCTGTAGTCGATGAACAGCATTCTCACATAGGTATTCCTCTTGTCCAGGTGGGTTAGGGCAGTGTGCAGTGTGGTTGAGATTGCATCGTCTGTGGACCTATTTGGGCGGTAAGCAAATTGGAGTGGGTCTAGGGTGTCAGGTAGGGTGGAGGTGATATGGTCCTTGACTAGTCTCTCAAAGCACTTCATGATGACGGAAGTGAGTGCTACGGGGCGGTAGTCGTTTAGCTCAGTTACCTTAGCTTTCTTGGGAACAGGAACAATGGTGGCCCTCTTGAAGCATGTGGGAACAGCAGACTGGTATAGGGATTGATTGAATATGTCCGTAAACACACCGGCCAGCTGGTCTGCGCATGCTCGGAGGGCGCGGCTGGGGATGCCGTCTGGGCCTGCAGCCTTGCGAGGGTTAACACGTTTAAATGTC
The DNA here is from genome assembly GCF_021184085.1 of Oncorhynchus gorbuscha. NCBI lineage: Eukaryota > Metazoa > Chordata > Actinopteri > Salmoniformes > Salmonidae > Oncorhynchus > Oncorhynchus gorbuscha. The sequence continues at coordinate 75,423,031 of NC_060180.1, read as the reverse complement.
TTACTCACCTCGGCTGCAGTGAAGGAGAGACTGCATGTTTCCGTTGCAGGCCGTGTCAGTGGCACTGTATTGTCCTCAAAGCGGGCAAAAAGTTATTTAGTCTGCCTGGGAGCAAGACATCCTGGTCCGTGACTGGGCTGGATTTCATCTTGTAGTCCGTGATTGACTGTAGACCCTGCCACATGCCTCTTGTGTCTGAGCCATTGAATTGAGATTCCACTTTGTCTCTGTACTGACGCTTAGCTTGTTTGATAGCCTTACGGAGGGAATAGCTGCACTGTTTGTATTCAGTCATGTTGCCAGACACCTTGCCCTGATTAAAAGCAGTGGTTCGCTTTCAGTTTCACGCGAATGCTGCCATCAATCCACGGTTTCTGGTTTGGGAATGTTTTTATCGTTGCTATGGGAACGACATCTTCGACGCACGTTCTAATGAACTCGCACACCGAATCAGCGTATTCGTCAATATTCCCATCTGACGCAATACGAAACATGTCCCAGTCCACGTGATGGAAGCAGTCTTGGAGTGTAGAGTCAGCTTGTTCTGACCAGCGTTGGACAGACCTCAGCGTGGGAGCCTCTTGTTTTAATTTCTGTCTGTAGGCAGGGATCAGCAAAATGGAGTCGTGGTCAGCTTTTCCGAAAGGGGGGCGGGGCAGGGCCTTATATGCGTCGCGGAAGTTAGAGTAACAATGATCCAAGGTTTTACCACCCCTGGTTGCGCAATCGATATGCTGATAAAATTTAGGGAGTCTTGTTTTCAGATTGGCTTTGTTAAAATCCCCAGCTACAATGAATGCAGCCTCCGGATAAATGTTTTCCAGTTTGCAAAGAGTTAAATAAAGTTCGTTCAGAGCCATCGATGTGTCTGCTTGGGGGGGGATATATACGGCTGTGATTATAATCGAAGAGAATTCTCTTGGAAGATATAGTATAGTATAGATATAGTTAGTGTGCTTATTGGTCATAGTATAGATATAGTTAGTGTGCTTATTGGTCATGATATAGATATAGTTAGTGTGCTTATTGGTCATAGTATAGATATAGTTAGTGTGCTTATTGGTCATAGTATAGATATAGTTAGTGTGCTTATTGGTCATAGTATAGATATAGTTAGTGTGCTTATTGGTCATAGTATAGATATAGTTAGTGTGCTTATTGGTCATAGTATAGATATAGTTAGTGTGCTTATTGGTCATAGTATAGATATAGTTAGTGTGCTTATTGGTCATAGTATAGATATAGTTAGTGTGCTTATTGGTCATAGTATGGATATAGTTAGTATGCTTATTGGTCATAGTATGGATATAGTTAGTGTGCTTATTGGTCATAGTATAGATATAGTTAGTGTGCTAATTGGTCATAGTATAGATATAGTTAGTATGCTTATTGGTCATGATGTAGTTAGTGTGCTTATTGGTCATAGTATAGATATAGTTAGTATGCTTATTGGTCATGATATAGTTAGTGTGCTTATTGGTCATAGTATAGATATAGTTAGTATGCTTATTGGTCATGATGTAGTTAGTGTGCTTATTGGTCATAGTATAGATATAGTTAGTGTGCTTATTGGTCATAGTATATATATAGTTAGTGTGCTTATTGGTCATAGTATATATATAGTTAGTGTGCTTATTGGTCATAGTATGGATATAGTTAGTGTGCTTATTGGTCATAGTATGGATATAGTTAGTGTGCTTATTGGTCATAGTATAGATATAGTTAGTGTGCTTATTGGTCATGATGTAGTTAGTGTGCTTATTGGTCATAGTATAGATATAGTTAGTGTGCTTATTGGTCATGATGTAGTTAGTGTGCTTATTGGTCATAGTATAGATATAGTTAGTGTGCTTATTGGTCATAGTATAGATATAGTTAGTGTGCTTATTGGTCATAGTATAGATATAGTTAGTATGCTTAATGGTCATAGTATAGATATAGTTAGTGTGCTTATTGGTCATAGTATAGATATAGTTAGTGTGCTTAATGGTCATAGTATAGATATAGTTAGTGTGCTTATTGGTCATAGTATAGATATAGTTAGTATGCTTATTGGTCATAGTATAGATATAGTTAGTGTGCTTATTGGTCATAGTATAGATATAGTTAGTTTGCTTATTGGTCATAGTATAGATATAGTTAGTGTGCTTATTGGTCATAGTATAGATGTAGTTAGTGTGCTAATTGGTCATAGTATAGATATAGTTAGTGTGCTTATTGGTCATGATGTAGTTAGTATGCTTATTGGTCATAGTATGGATATAGTTAGTGTGCTTATTGGTCATAGTATGGATATAGTTAGTGTGCTTATTGGTCATAGTATAGATATAGTTAGTGTGCTTATTGGTCATAGTATAGATATAGTTAGTGTGCTTATTGGTCATGATGTAGTTAGTGTGCTTATTGGTCATAGTATGGATATAGTTAGTGTGCTTATTGGTCATGATGTAGTTAGTATGCTTATTGGTCATAGTATGGATATAGTTAGTGTGCTAATTGGTCATAGTATAGATATAGTTAGTGTGCTTATTGGTCATGATGTAGTTAGTATGCTTATTGGTCATAGTATGGATATAGTTAGTGTGCTTATTGGTCATAGTATGGATATAGTTAGTGTGCTTATTGGTCATAGTATAGATATAGTTAGTGTGCTTATTGGTCATAGTATGGATATAGTTAGTGTGCTTATTGGTCATAGTATGGATATAGTTAGTGTGCTTATTGGTCATAGTATAGATATAGTTAGTGTGCTTATTGGTCATAGTATAGATATAGTTAGTGTGCTTATTGGTCATGATGTAGTTAGTGTGCTTATTGGTCATAGTATAGATATAGTTAGTATGCTTATTGGTCATAGTATAGATATAGTTAGTGTGCTTATTGGTCATAGTATAGATGTAGTTAGTATGCTTATTGGTCATAGTATAGATATAGTTAGTGTGCTTATTGGTCATAGTATAGATATAGTTAGTGTGCTTATTGGTCATGATGTAGTTAGTGTGCTTATTGGTCATAGTATAGATATAGTTAGTGTGCTTATTGGTCATAGTATAGATATAGTTAGTGTGCTTATTGGTCATGATATAGATATAGTTAGTGTGCTTATTGGTCATAGTATAGATATAGTTAGTGTGCTTATTGGTCATAGTATAGATATAGTTAGTGTGCTTATTGGTCATAGTATAGATATAGTTAGTGTGCTTATTGGTCATAGTATAGATATAGTTAGTGTGCTTATTGGTCATGATATAGTTAGTATGCTTATTGGTCATAGTATAGATATAGTTAGTGTGCTTATTGGTCATAGTATAGATATAGTTAGTGTGCTTATTGGTCATAGTATAGATATAGTTAGTGTGCTTATTGGTCATAGTATAGATATAGTTAGTGTGCTTATTGGTCATAGTATAGATATAGTTAGTGTGCTTATTGGTCATAGTATAGATATAGTTAGTGTGCTTATTGGTCATAGTATAGATATAGTTAGTGTGCTTATTGGTCATGATATAGTTAGTATGCTTATTGGTCATAGTATAGATATAGTTAGTGTGCTTATTGGTCATAGTATAGATATAGTTAGTGTGCTTATTGGTCATAGTATAGATATAGTTAGTGTGCTTATTGGTCATAGTATAGATATAGTTATTGTGCTTATTGGTCATAGTATAGATATAGTTAGTGTGCTTATTGGTCATAGTATAGATATAGTTAGTGTGCTTATTGGTCATAGTATAGATATAGTTAGTGTGCTTATTGGTCATGATATAGTTAGTATGCTTATTGGTCATAGTATAGATATAGTTAGTGTGCTAATTGGTCATAGTATAGATATAGTTAGTGTGCTTATTGGTCATAGTATAGATATAGTTAGTGTGCTTATTGGTCATAGTATAGATATAGTTAGTGTGCTTATTGGTCATAGTATAGATGTAGTTAGTGTGCTTATTGGTCATAGTATAGATATAGTTAGTGTGCTTATTGGTCATAGTATAGATATAGTTAGTGTGCTTATTGGTCATAGTATAGATATAGTTAGTGTGCTTATTGGTCATAGTATAGATATAGTTAGTGTGCTTATTGGTCATGATATAGTTAGTATGCTTATTGGTCATAGTATAGATATAGTTAGTGTGCTAATTGGTCATAGTATAGATATAGTTAGTGTGCTTATTGGTCATAGTATAGATATAGTTAGTGTGCTTATTGGTCATAGTATAGATATAGTTAGTGTGCTTATTGGTCATAGTATAGATATAGTTAGTGTGCTTATTGGTCATAGTATAGATATAGTTAGTGTGCTTATTGGTCATGATATAGTTAGTATGCTTATTGGTCATAGTATAGATATAGTTAGTATGCTTATTGGTCATAGTATAGATATAGTTAGTATGCTTATTGGTCATGATGTAGTTAGTGTGCTTATTGGTCATAGTATAGATATAGTTAGTATGCTTATTGGTCATGATATAGTTAGTGTGCTTATTGGTCATAGTATAGATATAGTTAGTATGCTTATTGGTCATGATGTAGTTAGTGTGCTTATTGGTCATAGTATAGATATAGTTAGTGTGCTTATTGGTCATGATGTAGTTAGTGTGCTTATTGGTCATAGTATGGATATAGTTAGTGTGCTTATTGGTCATAGTATAGATATAGTTAGTGTGCTTATTGGTCATAGTATAGATATAGTTAGTGTGCTTATTGGTCATAGTATAGATATAGTTAGTGTGCTTATTGGTCATAGTATAGATATAGTTAGTGTGCTTATTGGTCATAGTATAGATATAGTTAGTATGCTTATTGGTCATAGTATAGATATAGTTAGTGTGCTTATTGGTCATAGTATAGATATAGTTAGTGTGCTTATTGGTCATAGTATAGATATAGTTAGTGTGCTTATTGGTCATAGTATAGATATAGTTAGTGTGCTTATTGGTCATAGTATAGATATAGTTAGTGTGCTTATTGGTCATAGTATAGATATAGTTAGTGTGCTTATTGGTCATAGTATAGATATAGTTAGTGTGCTTATTGGTCATAGTATAGATATAGTTAGTGTGCTTATTGGTCATAGTATAGATATAGTTAGTGTGCTTATTGGTCATAGTATAGATATAGTTAGTGTGCTTATTGGTCATGATGTAGTTAGTGTGCTTATTGGTCATGATATAGATATAGTTAGTGTGCTTATTGGTCATAGTATAGATATAGTTAGTGTGCTTATTGGTCATAGTATAGATATAGTTAGTGTGCTTATTGGTCATGATGTAGTTAGTGTGCTTATTGGTCATAGTATAGATATAGTTAGTGTGCTTATTGGTCATGATGTAGTTAGTGTGCTTATTGGTCATAGTATAGATATAGTTAGTGTGCTTATTGGTCATAGTATAGATATAGTTAGTGTGCTTATTGGTCATAGTATAGATATAGTTAGTATGCTTAATGGTCATAGTATAGATATAGTTAGTGTGCTTATTGGTCATAGTATAGATATAGTTAGTGTGCTTATTGGTCATAGTATAGATATAGTTAGTATGCTTATTGGTCATGATGTAGTTAGTATGCTTATTGGTCATAGTATAGATATAGTTAGTGTGCTTATTGGTCATAGTATAGATGTAGTTAGTGTGCTAATTGGTCATAGTATAGATATAGTTAGTGTGCTTATTGGTCATGATGTAGTTAGTATGCTTATTGGTCATAGTATGGATATAGTTAGTGTGCTTATTGGTCATAGTATGGATATAGTTAGTGTGCTTATTGGTCATGATGTAGTTAGTGTGCTTATTGGTCATAGTATAGATATAGTTAGTGTGCTTATTGGTCATGATGTAGTTAGTGTGCTTATTGGTCATAGTATAGATATAGTTAGTGTGCTTATTGGTCATGATGTAGTTAGTGTGCTTATTGGTCATAGTATAGATATAGTTAGTGTGCTTATTGGTCATGATGTAGTTAGTGTGCTTATTGGTCATAGTATAGATATAGTTAGTGTGCTTATTGGTCATAGTATAGATATAGTTAGTGTGCTTATTGGTCATAGTATAGATATAGTTAGTATGCTTATTGGTCATAGTATGGATATAGTTAGTGTGCTTAATGGTCATAGTATAGATATAGTTAGTGTGCTTATTGGTCATAATATAGATATAGTTAGTGTGCTTATTGGTCATGATGTAGTTAGTGTGCTTATTGGTCATAGTATAGATATAGTTAGTGTGCTTATTGGTCATAGTATAGATATAGTTAGTGTGCTTATTGGTCATGATGTAGTTAGTGTGCTTATTGGTCATAGTATAGATATAGTTAGTGTGCTTATTGGTCATAGTATAGATATAGTTAGTATGCTTATTGGTCATGATGTAGTTAGTGTGCTTATTGGTCATAGTATAGATATAGTTAGTGTGCTTATTGGTCATAGTATAGATATAGTTAGTGTGCTTATTGGTCATGATGTAGTTAGTGTGCTTATTGGTCATAGTATAGATATAGTTAGTATGCTTATTGGTCATAGTATAGATATAGTTAGTATGCTTATTGGTCATAGTATAGATATAGTTAGTGTGCTTATTGGTCATAGTATAGATATAGTTAGTATGCTTATTGGTCAGAGTATAGTTAGTATGCTTATTGGTCAGAGTATAGTTAGTATGCTTATTGGTCATAGTATAGATATAGTTAGTGTGCTTATTGGTCATAGTATAGATATAGTTAGTGTGCTAATTGGTCATAGTATAGATATAGTTAGTGTGCTTATTGGTCATAGTATAGATATAGTTAGTATGCTTATTGGTCATAGTATAGATATAGTTAGTGTGCTTATTGGTCATAGTATAGATATAGTTAGTGTGCTTATTGGTCATAGTATAGATATAGTTAGTATGCTTATTGGTCATAGTATAGATATAGTTAGTGTGCTAATTGGTCATGATATAGTTAGTGTGCTTATTGGTCATAGTATGGATATAGTTAGTGTGCTAATTGGTCATGATATAGTTAGTATGCTTATTGGTCATAGTATAGATATAGTTAGTATGCTTATTGGTCATAGTATAGATATAGTTAGTATGCTTATTGGTCATAGTATAGATATAGTTAGTGTGCTTATTGGTCATAGTATGGATATAGTTAGTGTGCTTATTGGTCAGAGTATAGTTAGTATGCTTAATGGTCATAGTATGGATATAGTTAGTGTGCTTATTGGTCATAGTATGGATATAGTTAGTGTGCTTATTGGTCAGAGTATAGTTAGTATGCTTATTGGTCAGAGTATAGTTAGTATGCTTATTGGTCATAGTATAGATATAGTTAGTGTGCTTATTGGTCAGAGTATAGTTAGTATGCTTATTGGTCATAGTATAGATATAGTTAGTGTGCTTATTGGTAAGAGTATAGTTAGTATGCTTATTGGTCATAGTATAGATATAGTTAGTGTGCTTATTGGTCATAGTATAGATATAGTTAGTGTGCTTATTGGTCAGAGTATAGATATAGTTAGTGTGCTTATTGGTCATAGTATAGATATAGTTAGTGTGCTTAATGGTCATAGTATAGATATAGTTAGTGTGCTAATTGGTCATGATATAGTTAGTATGCTTAATGGTCATAGTATGGATATAGTTAGTGTGCTTAATGGTCATAGTATAGATATAGTTAGTGTGCTTATTGGTCATAGTATAGATATAGTTAGTGTGCTTATTGGTCATGATGTAGTTAGTGTGCTTATTGGTCATAGTATAGATATAGTTAGTGTGCTTATTGGTCATGATGTAGTTAGTGTGCTTATTGGTCATAGTATAGATATAGTTAGTGTGCTAATTGGTCATGATATAGTTAGTGTGCTAATTGGTCATGATATAGTTAGTGTGCTTATTGGTCATAGTATAGATATAGTTAGTGTGCTTATTGGTCATGATGTAGTTAGTGTGCTTATTGGTCATAGTATAGATATAGTTAGTGTGCTTATTGGTCATAGTATAGATATAGTTAGTGTGCTTATTGGTCATAGTATAGATGTAGTTAGTATGCTTATTGGTCATGATATAGATATAGTTAGTATGCTTAATGGTCATAGTATAGATATAGTTAGTGTGCTTATTGGTCATAGTATAGATATAGTTAGTGTGCTAATTGGTCATAGTATAGATATAGTTAGTGTGCTTATTGGTCATAGTATAGATATAGTTAGTGTGCTTATTGGTCATAGTATAGATATAGTTAGTGTGCTTATTGGTCATAGTATAGATATAGTTAGTGTGCTTATTGGTCATAGTATAGATATAGTTAGTGTGCTTATTGGTCATAGTATAGATATAGTTAGTATGCTTATTGGTCATAGTATAGATATAGTTAGTATGCTTATTGGTCATAGTATAGATATAGTTAGTGTGCTTAATGGTCATAGTATAGATATAGTTAGTGTGCTTAATGGTCATAGTATAGATATAGTTAGTATGCGTATTGGTCATGATATAGTTAGTATGCTTAATGGTCATAGTATAGATATAGTTAGTGTGCTTATTGGTCATAGTATAGATATAGTTAGTGTGCTTAATGGTCATAGTATAGATATAGTTAGTGTGCTTATTGGTCATAGTATAGATATAGTTAGTATGCTTAATGGTCAGATTATAGATATAGTTAGTGTGCTTATTGGTCAGAGTATAGTTAGTATGCTTAATGGTCATAGTATAGATATAGTTAGTATGCTTAATGGTCATAGTATAGATATAGTTAGTGTGCTTATTGGTCAGAGTATAGTTAGTATGCTTAATGGTCATAGTATAGATATAGTTAGTGTGCTTATTGGTCAGAGTATAGTTAGTATGCTTAATGGTCATAGTATAGATATAGTTAGTATGCTTAATGGTCATAGTATAGATATAGTTAGTGTGCTTATTGGTCAGAGTATAGTTAGTATGCTTAATGGTCATAGTATAGATATAGTTAGTGTGCTTATTGGTCATAGTATAGATATAGTTAGTGTGCTTATTGGTCAGAGTATAGTTAGTATGCTTAATGGTCATAGTATAGATATAGTTAGTATGCTTAATGGTCATAGTATAGATATAGTTAGTGTGCTTATTGGTCATAGTATGGATATAGTTAGTGTGCTTAATGGTCATAGTATGGATATAGTTAGTGTGCTTAATGGTCATAGTATGGATATAGTTAGTGTGCTTAATGGTCATAGTATGGATATAGTTAGTGTGCTTATTGGTCATAGTATAGATATAGTTAGTGTGCTTATTGGTCATAGTATAGATATAGTTAGTGTGCTTATTGGTCATAGTATAGATATAGTTAGTGTGCGTATTGGTCATGATGTAGTTAGTGTGCTTAATGGTCATAGTATAGATATAGTTAGTGTGCTTATTGGTCATAGTATAGATATAGTTAGTGTGCTAATTGGTCATAGTATAGATATAGTTAGTGTGCTTATTGGTCATAGTATAGATATAGTTAGTGTGCTTATTGGTCATAGTATAGATATAGTTAGTGTGCGTATTGGTCATGATGTAGTTAGTGTGCTTAATGGTCATAGTATAGATATAGTTAGTGTGCTTATTGGTCATAGTATAGATATAGTTAGTGTGCTAATTGGTCATAGTATAGATATAGTTAGTGTGCTAATTGGTCATAGTATGGATATAGTTAGTATGCGTATTGGTCATGATGTAGTTAGTGTGCTTAATGGTCAGAGTATAGATATAGTTAGTGTGCTTATTGGTCATAGTATAGATATAGTTAGTGTGCTTATTGGTCATAGTATAGATATAGTTAGTGAGCCAATAGTTCCCGGATGTCGTACTAAATTTGCCAAAATATGAAGTGTACAAGCAGTGGACCCTATTTCCGTGCTTTTAATGGCCCATAATGCATTTCTTCAGAAAATGGCGGAAAATATGCAGTCCGACGAGAAGCGGACAAGAAACTGTTGAGCAATGTAATAAAGTAATGTAGTTAGCTACTCTATCCTTATGAACCACATAGCATTACAGCAGTATGTACCAGTATGTTAGCTACTCTATCCTTATGGACTACATAGCATTACAGCAGTATGTACCAGTATGTTAGCTACTCTATCCTTATGGACCACATAGCATTACAGCAGTATGTACCAGTATGTTAGCTACTCTATCCTTATGGACTACATAGCATTACAGCAGTATGTTAGCTACTCTATCCTTATGGACCACATAGCATTACAGCAGTATGTACCAGTATGTTAGCTACTCTATCCTTATGGACCACATAGCATTACAGCAGTATGTTAGCTACTCTATCCTTATGGACCACATAGCATTACAGCAGTATGTACCAGTATGTTAGCTACTCTATCCTTATGGACAACATAGCATTATAGCAGTATGTACCAGTATGTTAGCTACTCTATCCTTATGGACCACATAGCATTACAGCAGTATGTACCAGTATGTTAGCTACTATATCCTTACGAACCGCATATCATTACAGCAGTATGTTAGCTACTATATCCTTATGGACCACATAGCATTACAGCAGTATGTACCAGTATGTTAGCTACTATATCCTTATGGACCACATAGCATTACAGCAGTATGTTAGCTACTCTATCTGTCAGGATTTGGCCAGGGTTGTTCCGGTTTTTGGTCACTAGATGCCCCCATTGTGCCTTTTGACCTTTTGTTTTCCCTTGATCCCCATTATTATTTGCACCTGTGCCTCGTTTCCCCTGATTGTATTTAAACCCTTAGTTTTCCTCAGTTATTTGCTCTGTGTTTGTATGTTAGCACCCAGCCCTAGTACTCTGAGAACTCTTGTTGATCCCGGTGGACTCTCTTGTGGAATTCTGTTTTTTGTTCTTGTTTATTTATTTTTGAGTATCTTTTGAGGCTTTTTGTGCTTTACCTTCCACCTTGTGGATTTACCTTTTTTTTGTCTTGGAGGATTACCTTTGTTCTTGTGGAATTCCTTTTGAGGTTGTGGAGTTACATGTTTTCCTGAAGAACTTCACTTTTTACTTCATTAAATACACCGTCTCAAGTACTGCTGTGTCTGCCTCATCTTCTGGGTTCTGCTGACTATTCGTGGCTCAGTTGGTTAAGTGACTGTTTCTCACTCCAGAGACCCGGGTTCGTAACCGGGTCCTGACACTATCCTTATGGACCACAAAGCATTACAGCAGTATGTACCAGTATGTTAGCTACTATATCCATATGGACCACATAGCATTACAGCAGTATGTTAGCTACTATATCCTTACGAACCGCAAATCATTACAGCAGTATGAAACCCAACGTTTATTGACTTGATTACTCACATAATTTTTTAGCTAAGTGGTATATAGATTTCAGAGCTCTCTCGCGTAGAATAACTGATGAATTTACAAACGCTCAACACCCAGTGAATATGGCCGGTGTCAAACGTTGGCAAAAAAAACAAACCATTATTAAATTGTTGCCAGCTGCACAGTTACATTTACCAATGCGGCCCAGTACATCACTGGGGCCAAGTTTCCTGCTATAAAGGACCTCTATACCAGGCGGTGTCAGAGGAAGGCCCAGTACATCACTGGGGACAAGTTTCCTGCTATCCAGGACCTCTATACCAGGCGGTGTCAGAGGAAGGCCCAGTACATCACTGGGGCCAAGTTTCCTGCTATCCAGGACCTCTATACCAGGCGGTTTCAGAGGAAGGTCCTAAAAATTGTCAAAGACTCCAGCCACCCTAGTCCTAGACTGTTCTCTCTGCTACCGCACGGCAAGTGGTACCGGAGCGCCAAGTCTAGGTCCAAGAAGCTTCTAAAACAGCTTCTACCCCCCAAACCATAAAACTCCTGAACATCTAATCAAATAGCTTCCCAGACTATTTGCATTTGTCTTCTACACCACTGCTCCTCTCTGTTATTATCTACGCATAGTCACTTTAATAACTCTACCTACATGTACATATTACCTCAACTAACTGGTGCCCCCGCACATTGACTCTGTACCGGTACCCCCCTGTATATAGTCTCACTATTGTTATCTTACTTTTTGTAGGTATTTTCTAAAAACTGCATTGTTGGTTAAGGGCTTGTAAGTAAGCATTTCACTGTAAGGTCTACTACACCTGTTGTATTGAGCATTTCACTGTAAGGTCTACTACACCTGTTGTATTCAGCATTTCACTGTAAGGTCTACTACACCTGTTGTATTGAGCATTTCACTGTAAGGTTTACTACACCTGTTGTATTCAGCATTTCACTGTAAGGTCTACTACACCTGTTGTATTCAGCATTTCACTGTGAGGTCTACTACACCTGTTGTATTCAGCATTTCACTGTGAGGTCTACTACACCTGTTGTATTCAGCATTTCACTGTGAGGTCTACAACACCTGTTGTATTTGGTGCATGTGACAAATAACATTGGATTTGGTTTGATAACATGAAAACAGCCTAACCAACTCTGATAGGGCGAGTAAAATGGTCACAGTGAGCCAGTGAGCCAGTGAGCCAGTGAGCCAGTGAGCCAGTGAGCCAGTTAGCCAGTGAGCCAGTTAGCTTGGGTGCTTGACTGCCTTTGAATGCGTCCAGTAGCAGTGTGCGCTCTGAATTTACAAATGGACAATCTGACAATGCTCTGGATTTACAAATGCCCAGAGTGCACTCTGGCACCCCAGATTGAATTTCTGAACACACTCGAAATCGTAACATTTTTAGCTAGTCATTTGTTATGCTAACAAGCTAGCAAGAGGTTGCATAGCAACAGCATCAACTTCCGGTAGGCAGGCGAAGTTCTATCACACTCAACTGAAAGGATACCGTTCATTTACTGTACACTAAAATGAACTAATAGTTTACAGAATGTAGTATATACTCATTAATATGTGGTATACAGTATTGTAGTATGGGTATTCCAACACAGCTCTTGTTGTAAGTCAGAACTGAGAAGTGAGGCAGGATAAAAGATGAAAAAAGCCAGGGAATTAAAACGAGTTGCCCTATCTTCACCCATGCTCTACCAAGGTTTTCCAGCACACAGCTTTGACACCTATGGTAGTAGCTATATTGGTCTACTGTACTTCAAACAACTGTATAATTCTTCTGCTTGGGCTGAATTCTTAATACGCCAAACATTATGGGTAATGTAGTTTGCGACCAACCACCACCACATTGTCAAAGATGGTTAATTATGAAGATGCCCAGAAACTGCTTCTCCTATAGAAATGCCTGATCACACTTGTAGGCGATGTCTTGGTGACGTGAGCTAGCTAAGCTCATGCGCAGAAACACGTCATCGGGTCGCGTTGCGCTGAACTACGCATTGGTTCGAATCTAGTTTGTGTCTTTTGAAATCAAGAAAATTAAAAGCTAAAGAAGATTTTTCACTTCTTCAGTTTAGTCCAACATGCTACCTACGTTCCAAACTAGATGCAATATACAAAGGATCACGGGTACTGTAGTCCATCATGCTACCCACCACCACCATATCGTTCCAAACTAGATGCAATATACTTGGCATCATGGGTACTGTAGTCCATCATGCTACCCAGCACCACCACATCGTTCAAAACCTGATGCAATACGCAAAGCATCATGGGTACTGTAGTCCATCATGCTACCCACCACCACCACATCGTTCTAAACCTGATGCAATACACAAAGCATCATGGGTACTGTAGTCCATCATGCTACCCACCACCACCACATCGTTCTAAACCTGATGCAATACACAAAGCATCATGGGTACTGTAGTCCATCATGCTACCCACCACCACCACATCGTTCTAAACCTGATGCAATACACAAAGCATCATGGGTACTGTAGTCCATCATGCTACCCACCACCACCACATCGTTCTAAACTAGATGCAATATTCAAAGCATCATGGGTATTGTAGTCCATCATGCTACCCATCACCACCACATCGTTCTAAACCTGATGCAATACACAAAGCATCATGGGTACTGTAGTCCATCATGCTACCCACCACCACCACATCATTCTAAATCTGATGCAATATACAAAGCATGATGGGTATTGTAGTACATCATGCTACCCACCACAACTACATCGTTCTAAACTAAATACAATACACAAAACATTATGGGTACTGTAGTACAGAGCATGATGGGTATTTTAGTACATCATGCTACCCACCACCACTAAATCGTTCTTCTTTCTCTTGGCTTGTTTCCTATTCCTCTTGTTCTCAGCTTGGTTCTTAGAGTGCTGGGAGTCCTGGCGCCGGTTTATACGCAGGAGGCCCCCTGTTGCAATCATGGTCGACGATTCGATTTGATTAGACGACGGGCTTGTCAATCAACCTGGGAGAAGAGGGAGGGGAGAGAGGGAAAACAGGGAGGTCAGCCGGCCGTGTCGATGAAGACTCTTTGTTACATTTACAGTAGTTTCTCAGTACATCCCCCGAAATGATGACTTCATACCTACTACCATTCTAGTATTAATTGAGGCATATCTTGATATAAATAATAAATACTTTATTTGATATTATATCAAAACAGATTTTCAAAAACAAAACGCATCAACAACAACAAAAATATCTAAGAAATCAGATGAATCTGTCACTGTTGGGTAGATAAATGACTGCAGAATCCTGTTTCATAGACACAGATACATGACAACATCAGATACATAATATCAGATACATGATAATATCAGATACATAATATCAGATACATAATATCAGATACATGACAACATCAGATACATAATATCAGATACATAATATCAGATACATAATATCAGATACATAATATCAGATACATGATATCAGATACATAATAATATCAGATACATGATAATATCAGATACATAATATCAGATACATGATAATATCAGATACATAATATCAGATACATGATAATATCAGATACATGACAACATCAGATACATAATATCAGATACATGATAATATCAGATACATGATAATATCAGATACATAATATCAGATACATGATAATATCAGATACATGATATCAGATACATAATATCAGATACATGATATCAGATACATAATAATATCAGATACATGATAATATCAGATACATAATATCAGATACATGATAATATCAGATACATGATAATATCAGATACATGATATCAGATACATAATATCAGATACATAATATCAGATACATAATATCAGATACATGATAATATCAGATACATAATATCAGATACATGATAATATCAGATACATGATAATATCAGATACATAATATCAGATACATAATATCAGATACATGATAATATCAGATACATAATATCAGATACATGATAATATCAGATACATGATAATATCAGATACATGATAATATCAGATACATGATAATATCAGATACATAATATCAGATACATACTATCAGATACATGACAACATCAGATACATAGTATCAGATACATGATAATATCAGATACATAATATCAGATACATGATAATATCAGATACATGACAACATCAGATACATAATATCAGATACATGATAATATCAGATACATAATATCAGATACATGATAATATCAGATACATAATATCAGATACATGATAATATCAGATACATGATAATATCAGATACATAATATCAGATACATGATAATATCAGATACATGATAATATCAGATACATGATAATATCAGATACATGATAATATCAGATACATAATATCAGATACATGATAATATCAGATACATAATATCAGATACATGATAATATCAGATACATGATAATATCAGATACATGATAATATCAGATACATGATAATATCAGATACATAATATCAGATACATGATAATATCAGATACATGATAATATCAGATACATAATATCAGATACATGATAATATCAGATACATAATATCAGATACATGATAATATCAGATACATGATAATATCAGATACATGATAATATCAGATACATGATAATATCAGATAGATGATAATATCAGATAGAAACATGTATCTATAATCAGCCTGTATTCAGTTGGATGTCAACCCTGGGAAACACTTGAGACCAGACAACCACCCAGCAGGCATCTCCATGTCCAGCTCAATCACACAACCACCCAGCAGGCATCTCCATGTCCAGCTCAATCACACAACCACCCAGCAGGCATCTCCATGTCCAGCTCAATCACACAACCACCCAGCAGGCATCTCCATGTCCAGCTCAATCACACAACCACCCAGCAGGCATCTCCATGTCCAGCTCAATCACACAACCACCCAGCAGGCATCTCCATGTCCAGCTCAATCACACAACCACCCAGCAGGCATCTCCATGTCCAGCTCAATCACACAACCACCCAGCAGGCATCTCCATGTCCAGCTCAATCACACAACCACCCAGCAGGCATCTCCATGTCCAGCTCAATCACACAACCACCCAGTAGGCATCTCCATGTCCAGCTCAATCACACAACCACCCAGCAGGCATCTCCATGTCCAGCTCAATCACACAACCACCCAGCAGGCATCTCCATGTCCAGCTCAATCACACAACCACCCAGCAGGCATCTCCATGTCCAGCTCAATCACACAACCACCCAGTAGGCATCTCCATGTCCAGCTCAATCACACAACCACCCAGCAGGCATCTCCATGTCCAGCTCAATCACACAACCACCCAGCAGGCATCTCCATGTCCAGCTCAATCACACAACCACCCAGCAGGCATCTCCATGTCCAGCTCAATCACACAACCACCCAGCAGGCATCTCCATGTCCAGCTCAATCACACAACCACCCAGCAGGCATCTCCATGTCCAGCTCAATCACACAACCACCCAGCAGGCATCTCCATGTCCAGCTCAATCACACAACCACCCAGCAGGCATCTCCATGTCCAGCTCAATCACACAACCACCCAGTAGGCATCTCCATGTCCAGCTCAATCACACAACCACCCAGCAGGCATCTCCATGTCCAGCTCAATCACACATTGTCTCTTTCTTTCGCTCTCCCTCTCTCTGTCATTATTTATCTCTCACTCCCTCAATCTCTCTCCCTTCCACTCTCTATCCCTTCCACTCTCTCTCCCTTCCACTCTCTCTCCCTTCCACTCTTTCCCTTCCACTCTCTCTCCCTTCCACTCTCTCTCCCTTCCACTCTCTCTCCCTCCCACTCTCTCTCCCTTCCACTCTCTCTCCCTCCCACTCTCTCTCCCTCCCATTCTCTCTCCTTTCCACTCTATCCCTTCCACTCTCTCTCCCTCCCATTATATCCCTTCTACTCTCTCTCCCTTCCACTCTCTCTCCCTTCCTCTCTCTCCCTCCCATCCACTCTCTCTCCCTTCCACTCTCTCCCTTCCACTCTCTCTCCTTCCCTCCCCCTCTCCTCTCCTCCCTTCCACTCTCTCTCCCCCTCTCCCCTCCCATTCTCTCCCTTCCATCTACTCTCTCTCCTTCTACTCTCTCTCCCTTCCACTCTCTCTCCCTTCCACTCTCTCTCTCCTTCCACTCTCTCTCCCTTCCACTCTCTCTCCCTTCCACTCTCTCTCCCTTCCACTCTCTCTCCCTCCCACTCTCTCTTCCTTCCACTCTCTCTCCCTCCCACTCTCTCTCCCTTCCACTCTCTCTCAATTCTCTCTCTCTCAATTCTCTCTCCCTTCCACTCTCTCTCCCTTCACTCTCTCTCCCTTCCACTCTCTCTCTCCCTCCCACTCTCTCTCCCTTCCACTCTCTCTCCCTCCCACTCTCTCTCCCTTCCACTCTCTCTCCCTCCCATTCTCTCTCCCTTCCACTCTCTCTCAATTCCACTCTCTCTCAATTCCACTCTCTATCCCTTCCACTCTCTCTCCCTCCCATTCTCTCTCCCTTCCACTCTCTCTCCCTTCCACTCTCTCTCCCTCTCTCTCTCCCTTCCTCTCTCTCCCTCCCACTCTCTCTCCCTTCCACTCTCTCTCTCCCTCCCTCTCTCTCCCTCCCTTCCACTCTCTCTCCCTCCCATCCCATTCTCTCTCCCTCTCCTCTCTCCTCCACTCTCTCTCCCTTCCACTCTCTCTCCCTCCCACTCTCTCTCTCTCCCTTCCACTCTCTCCCTCCCTCTCTTCCACTCTCTCTCCTTCCTCTCCCTCTCTCTCCCTTCCATTCTCTCTCCCTTCCACTCTCTCTCCTTCCACTCTCTCACTCTCTCTCCCTTCCCATCTCTCTCCCTTCCTCTCTCTCCTTCCACTCTCTCTCCCTTCCACTCTCTCTCCCTCCCACTCTCTCTCCCTCCCACTCTCTCTCCCCTTCCTCTCTCTCTCCTCTCCCAC
>NC_060180.1:75307450-75404692 GCF_021184085.1 Oncorhynchus gorbuscha | reverse complement strand
CCACTCTCTCTCCCTCCCATTCTCTCTCCCTCCTCCTCCCTTCCACTCTCTCTCCCTTCCACTCTCTCTCCCTCCCACTCTCTCTCCTCTCCCTTCCACTCTCCCTCCCACTCCTCTCCCTTCCACTCTCTCTCCCTTCCACTCTCTCTCCCTTCCACTCTCTCTCCCTTCCACTCTCTCTCCCTCCCACTCTCTCTCCCTTCCACTCTCTCTCCCTTCCACTCTCTCTCCCTTCCACTCTCTCTCTCCCTCCCACTCTCTCTCCCTTCCACTCTCTCTCCCTCCCACTCTCTCTTCCATCTCTCTCCCTCCCACTCTCTCTCCCTCCACTCTCTCTCCCTTCCACTCTCTATCCCTTCCACTCTCTCTCCCTTCCACTCTCTCTCCCTTCCACTCTCTCCCTTCCACTCTCTCCCTTCCACTCTCTCTCCCTTCCACTCTCTCTCCCTCCCACTCTCTCCCTCCCACTCTCTCTCCCTTCCTCTCTCTCTCCTCCCACTCTCTATCCCTTCCACTCTCTCTCCCTCCCATTCTCTCTCCCTTCCACTCTCTCTCCCTTCCACTCTCTCTCTCTCTCCCACTCTCTCTCCCTTCCACTCTCTCTCCCTCCCACTCTCTCTCCCTTCCACTCTCTCTCCCTTCCACTCTCTCTCCCTTCCACTCTCTCTCCCTTCCACTCTCTCTCCCTTCCACTCTCTCTCCCTTCCACTCTCTCTCCCTCCCACTCTCTCTCCCTTCCACTCTCTCTCTCCCTCCCATCTCTCTCCCTTCCACTCTCCCCCTCTCCCTTCCCATCCTCCCTTCTCTCCCTCCCACTCTCTCTTCCCTTCCTCCCTCCCACTCTCCCTTCCACTCTCTCTCCCTTCCACTCTCTCTCCCATCCACTCTCTCTCCCTCCCACTCTCTCTCCCTTCCACTCTCTATCCCTTCCACTCTCTCTCCCTCCCACTCTCTCTCCCTTCCACTCTCTCTCCCTCCCATTCCAATTCTACCAATATTCTCTCTTCTTTCAAGTCCAGTTTTTACTAACAAACACTAATTAGTGATTGCAGGATATGAATATTAATGTGAAGAGAATATATGAATATTCATGTGAAGAGAAGATTGTCTTTGGTCTCAATTGGCACCCTATTTCCCTCTCCTTCACTCTCTCTCCCTTCCACTCTCTATCCCTTCCACTCTCTATCCCTTCCACTCTCTCTCCCTCACACTCTCTCTCCCTCCCACTCTCTATCCCTTCCACTCTCTATCCCTTCCACTCTCTATCCCTTCCACTCTCTCTCCCTCCCACTCTCTCTCCCTCCCACTCTCTCTCTCCCTTCCACTCTCTCTCCCTTCCACTCTCTATCCCTTCCACTCTCTATCCCTTCCACTCTCTCTCCCTCCCACTCTCTCTCTCCCTTCCACTCTCTCTCCCTTCCAGTCTCTCTCCCTCCCACTCTCTCTCTCCCTTCCACTCTCTCTCCCTTCCAGTCTCTCTCACTCCCATTCTATCCCTTCCACTTGGCACCCTAATCCATAGGGAATAGGGTGCCATGGCCCATAGGGCTCCGGTCAAACGTATTGCACTAGATAGGGAATTAGGCTCCCATTTGGAACGCACACATTGATTGTCTCTATTATTCAGAGAGACTCATGCCTCGTCCACCCCTGACTCCCTCAGTAGGTGTTTAATCACGCTATTAAGTCCTCATTATCCTAGTTCTTAGGTTCAAATTCATGAATAACTTTTGAACTCAAATGACTATTCACAGTGGCAATTAGGGAGTTAATGTGATTTCGATTGCCCTGTCTGACAGTCATAAAACATGATTTAAAAGAAGAAGAAGAAGAAGAAGGGCAGCAAGCTTGCTATCAAGATTCTGACTACAAGGCTGTACACCTGAATGAAAGGGGGGATACATAGTCAGTACAACTGAATGAAAGGGGGGATACATAGTCAGTACAACTGAATGAAAGGGGGGATACCTAGTCAGTACAACTGAATGAAAGGGGGATACCTAGTCAGTACAACTGAATGAAAGGGGGATACCTAGTCAGTATAATGAAAGGGGGGGATACCTAGTCAGTACAGCTGAATGAAAGGGGGGATACCTAGTCAGTACAACTGAATGAAAGGGGGATACCTAGTCAGTACAACTGAATGAAAGGGGGATACCTAGTCAGTACAACTGAATGAAAGGGGGATACCTAGTCAGTACAACTGAATGAAAGGGGGATACCTAGTCAGTAACTGAATGAAAGGGGGATACAGTCAGTACAGCTGAATGAAAGGGGGATACCTAGTCAGTACAACTGAATGAAAGGCGGGATACCTAGTCAGTACAACTGAATGAAAGGGGGGATACCTAGTCAGTACAACTGAATGAAAGGCGGGATACCTAGTCAGTGCAACTGAATGAAAGGGGGGATACCTAGTCAGTACAGCTGAATGAAAGGGGGGATACCTAGTCAGTACAACTGAATGAAAGGCGGGATACCTAGTCAGTACAACTGAATGAAAGGGGGGATACCTAGTCAGTACAGCTGAATGAAAGGGGGGATACCTAGTCAGTACAGCTGAATGAAAGGCGGGATACCTAGTCAGTACAGCTAAATGCCTTCAACTAAAATGTGTCTTTCACATTTAACCCAACCCCTCTGAATTATCTGGTATCTGTCTTTATTAGTATTATTAGTTTCCGAAAGATCAGAGTTAAAATAGACCTACTTAATCTGTGGACAGAGATGCATGAAACATCGATTGTTGCTTTCCCCAAGAGACTGTTTTTCTCCTGCTAGCATGAGTCCGTGTGACAGTTGACCTGGAGAGGGGGTGAGAAGGTCCAGACCTGTTTTCAACAGACATCCGCCTCTCATACTAAACCAAAACACATATTCCAGTCCTCACTTGAGTTTCCCACATGCAGACTTTGATGACAAACATTCACCAGTTCTGCCTCAGTTCAAACTAGACCTGCTATGTCCGCCGCTGACATGACTCATTGAAGTGGGCTATTTAAGACGCAGAAAAGTAAGCTACAAAATGCATTTGTGGCGGAAAACTTCAATTTAGCATATTACCACTGACACAATGCGTTTAGCGCACTGCTATTGCGCTGCCCACGCATAGACTGAAACAGCCAAACGTCTTCAAGATGCCAGGTTGACATTTATTGTGATGAGTCTTGTCATGGAGGCATAACTAAACGATTTCTGCTTCTGTAGATGGGCCAGCTGCAAAGTTAAAATTGTCTAATAATGTTTGTAGTATGAAAATACCAAAATGAGCACGTTGGTCTTAATTTAAGGGTATGGGTTAGGAATTAGTGTTAGCACAGTGTGGTTAAGGTTAGAGTGTAGGTTAATCTGATTGTAAAGACTTTGTGGCCAGCTAGTGACCACTCCGCAGAGCTGCATCCAGAACAAGATTCATGACAACAAAAAGACGATAACCTGCCTTCAATGTTCAGAAGCAAGAGGATAGACCTCAAGTCAAACACACCAGGTAAACAGACTAAATTCCCCTCACTGCCTTCTCTCTTAGCCTATTTAGGCGACTGTCAGTGGCCAATGTAATCATTGTAATACCACATGGTTGATTATTGAAATAACTCCAAGCCAATCCGCTTTTCTAACGAAGTGGTTTAGGAAACGAATCAAATTCGCCTATTCATAAACCGTTAAACCATATGCGTCTGCGGGGTGTACGTTTTAAGTGTGATGAATCATTGCATCATAGCCTTAAACATCAAGCTACTATACATATCCGACAGTTAAACATACATCAAACAACATAAATCCGATCAAACAACATAAATCCGATCAACTGGAGCCTTACCAGAAAATGGTTTAAGGTCGCGAATCACCCAAAGCGCGCATCGTGTCTGTCTGAGCGTAATCCGGTCGTCTCCCTGTGCTTTCTCTCTCCCCCCTTTTCCCCCCCTAGACACGTATCCGTGGAAACAAAACTGCGATATTGAATGGTCCTCAACTGTAGACGGTTTTACAATATACCACAAGAGGAGGAGCAAATAGCTACATTTACATCTGACACGATTATTGGGGCAATTCGGAAATACGTTTCCATTACAGATATAGTGGCCTTCACTGGGCTACAAATGTTGAGAGGCTCGAGATCTGTTAAATTTAGATATTGTAATGAAACAGGCAGGGAGCGAGGACCTTCTAGCCCGAAGTCCAGCGCGCTTTCGACTGTGCCGCAAAAGCATGCTGAAACTGCAGAGTCGATACAATAAACTGTGGAACATCCATCCATCCTCTCTCCTTTACGTTGTGCTTCTTCCTTCACACACAAAAAAAACAATTGTTGTTCATCCTTCCTGTTGGCTGGATGTTTCTACGAAGATTTAGTTTTACAAGTAACACTTAATTTCCCCTTCTTCTTGGTCTTTATCTGAGCAGCTTGGTAGAATATCAATGTGAGGAGAGACGTCCCCTACTAAGTTCTACAGGACTACCTTGTCTGTAGACTAGGGTCTGAGCATCGTGACAACTGTTGGGCATTCCACCGTAATGCTCTACGGAGGGTAGTGCGTACGGCCCAGTACATCACTGGGGCCAAGCTTCCTGCCATCCAGGACCTATATACTATCTGGTGTCGGAGAAAAGCCCCCCCCCCCCAAAAAAAAATTGACAGAGACTCCAGCCACCCTAGTCATAGACTGTTCTCTCTGCTATCGCACGGCAAGCGGTACCGGAGTGCCAAGTCTAGGTCCAAGAAGCTTCTAAACAGCTTCTACCCCCAAACCATAAGACTCCTGAACATCTAATCAAATGGTTACTGGACTATTACATTGACCCCCCCCCAACCCCCCCATTTGTTTTGTACACTGCTGCTACTCTCTGTTTAGTGGTGTGGGGGCTGTGCTTTGGCAAAGTGGGTGGGGTTATATCCTTCCTGTTTGGCCCTATCCGGGGGTGTCCTCGGATGGGGCCACAGTGTCTCCTGACCCCTCCTGTCTCAGCCTCCAGTATTTATGCTGCAGTAGTTTACGTGTCAGGGGGCTAGGGTCAGTTTGTTATATCTGGAGTACTTCTCCTGTCCTATTCGGTGTCCTGTGTGAATCTAAGTGTGCGTTCTCTAATTCTCTCCTTCTCTCTTTCTTTCTCTCTCTCGGAGGACCTGAGCCCTAGGACCATACCCCAGGACTACCTGACATGATGACTCCTTGCTGTCCCCAGTCCACCTGGCCATGCTGCTGCTCCAGTTTCAACTGTTCTGCCTTACTATTATTCGACCATGCTGGTCATTTATGAACATTTGAACATCTTGGCCATGTTCTGTTATAATCTCCACCCGGCACAGCCACAAGAGGACTGGCCACCCCACATAGCCTGGTTCCTCTCTAGGTTTCTTCCTAGGTTTTGTCCTTTCTAGGGAGTTTTTCCTAGCCACCGTGCTTCTACACCTGCATTGCTTGCTGTTTGGGGTTTTAAGCTGGGTTTCTGAACAGCACTTTGAGATATCAGCTGATGTACGAAGGGCTATATAAATACATTTGATTTGATTTGATTTGATTTGTTTACCTCGACTAACCTGTACCCCTCCACACTGACTCAGTACCAGTACCCCTGTATATAGCCTCCACACTGACTCAGTACCAGTACCCCCTGTATATAGCCTCCACACTGACTCTGTACCTGTACCCCCTGTATATAGCCTCCACACTGACTCAGTACCAGTACCCCCTGTATATAGCCTCCACACTGACACTGTACCAGTACCCCCTGTATATAGCCTCCACACTGACTCTGTACTGGTACCCCCTGTATATAACCTCCACATTGACTCTGTACCGGTACCCCCTGTATATAACCTCCACATTGACTCTGTACCGGTACTCCCTGTATATAGCCTCCACATTGACTCTGTACCGGTACCCCCTGTATATAGCCTCCACATTGACTCTGTACTGGTACCCCCTGTATATAACCTCCACATTGACTCTGTACCGGTACTCCCTGTATATAGCCTCCACATTGACTCTGTACCGGTACCCCCTGTATATAGCCTCCACATTGACTCTGTACCGGTACCCCCTGTATATAGCCTCCACATTGACTCTGTACCGGTACCCCCTGTATATAGCCTCCACATTGACTCTGTACCGGTACCCCTGTATATAGCCTCCATATTGACTCTGTACCGGTACCCCTGTATATAGCCTCCACATTGACTGTACCGGTACCCCCTGTATATAGCCTCCACATTGACTCTGTACCGGTACCCCTGTATATAGCCTCCACATTGACTCAGTACCGGTACCCCTGTATATAGCCTCCACATTGACTCTGTACCGGTACCCCTGTATATACCCCCGCACATTGACTCAGTACCGGTACCCCCTGTATATAGCCTCCACATTGACTCTGTACCGGTACCCCCTGTATATAGCCTCCACAATGACTTGGTACCGGTACCCCCTGTATATAGCCTCCACATTGACTCTGTACCGGTACCCCCTGTATATAGTCTCCACATTGACTCTGTCTCAGTACCCCCTGTATATAGCCTCCACATTGACTCTGTCTCAGTACCCCCTGTATATAGCCTCCACATTGACTCTGTACCGGTACCCCCTGTATATAGCCTCCACATTGACTCTGTACCGGTACCCCCTGTATATAGCCTCCACACTGACTCTGTACCAGTACCCCCTGTATATAGCCTCCACATTGACTCTGTACTGGTACCCCCTGTATATAACCTCCACATTGACTCTGTACCGGTACCCCCTGTATATAACCTCCACATTGACTCTGTACCGGTACTCCCTGTATATAGCCTCCACATTGACTCTGTACCGGTACCCCTGTATATAGCCTCCACATTGACTCTGTACCGGTACCCCCTGTATATAGCCTCCACATTGACTCTGTACCGGTACCCCTGTATATAGCCTCCACATTGACTCAGTACCGGTACCCCCTGTATATAGCCTCCACATTGACTCTGTACCGGTACCCCTGTATATACCCCCGCACATTGACTCAGTACCGGTACCCCCTGTATATAGCCTCCACATTGACTCTGTACCGGTACCCCCTGAATATAGCCTCCACAATGACTTGGTACCGGTACCCCCTGTATATAGCCTCCACATTGACTCTGTACCGGTACCCCCTGTATATAGTCTCCACATTGACTCTGTCTCAGTACCCCCTGTATATAGCCTCCACATTGACTCTGTCTCAGTACCCCCTGTATATAGCCTCCACATTGACTCTGTACTGGTACCCCCTGTATATAGCCTCCACATTGACTCTGTACCGGTACCCCCTGTATATAGCCTCCACATTGACTCTGTACCGGTGCCCCCTGTATAAAGCCTCCACATTGACTCTGTACCGGTACCCCCTGTATATAGTCTCCACATTGACTCTGTACCGGTACCCCCTGTATATAGCCTCCACATTGACTCTGTACCGGTACCCCCTGTATATAGCCTCCACATTGACTCTGTACCGGTACCCCCTGTATATAGCCTCCACATTGACTGTGTACCGGTACCCCCTGTATATAGCCTCCACATTGACTCTGTACCGGTGCCACCTGTATAAAGCCTCCACATTGACTCTGTACCGGTACCCCCTGTATATAGTCTCCACATTGACTCTGTACCGGTACCTCCTGTATATAGCCTCCACATTGACTCTGTACCGGTACCCCCTGTATATAGTCTCCACATTGACTCTGTACCGGTGCCCCCTGTATAAAGCCTCCACATTGACTCTGTACCGGTAGCCCCTGTATATAGCCTCCAAATTGACTCTGTACCGGTACCCCCCCTGTATATAGCCTCCACATTGACTCTGTACTAGTACCCCTGTATATAGCCTCCACATTGACTCTGTACCGGTACCTCCTGTATATAGCCTCCACATTGACTCTGTACCGTAACACCCTGTATATAGTCTCCACATTGACTCTGTACCGGTACCCCCTGTATATAGCCTCCACGTTGACTCTGTACCAGTACCCCATGTATATAGCCTCAGTGTTAGCCAGCCAAACAGGTTTTACAAGGATATGCCTCCTTCCCGAATGTAATACTCGAGCTGCATCATAAAAGAGAGAAGGCATCGATCTGCTATACTTAGTAATAGAGGTCACCTCTACAGGGAGACACATCAATTGGTGAGGAAAATAATTGTTAAACCCTTCGCTTTCTCTTTCTCTCTGTCTTTCTCCCTTTCTATCTATTTCTCTTTGTCTCTCTCTCCATCTTTCTCTCTCTCTCTCACCATCTCTCTCTCCATCTTTCTCTCTCTCTCACCATCTCTCTCTCTCACCATCTCTCTCTCCATCTTTCTCTCTCTCTCACCATCTCTCTCCATCTTTCTCTCTCTCTCACCATCTCTCTCTCCATCTTTCTCTCTCTCTCACCATCTCTCTCTCCATCTTTCTCTCTCTCTCACCATCTCTCTCTCCATCTTTCTCTCTCTCTCACCATCTCTCTCTCCATCTTCCTCTCTCTCTCACCATCTCTCTCTCCATCTTCCTCTCTCTCTCACCATCTCTCTCTCCATCTTTCTCTCTCTCTCACCATCTCTCTCTCCATCTTTCTCTCTCTCTCACCATCTCTCTCTCCATCTTTATCTCTCTCCCCATCTTTCTCTCTCTCTCTCACCATCTCTCTCTCTCACCATCTCTCTCTCCATCTTTCTCTCTCTCTCACCATCTCTCTCTCCATCTTTCTCTCTCTCTCACCATCTCTCTCTCCATCTTTATCTCTCTCTCCATCTTTATCTCTCTCCCCATCTTTCTCTCTCTCTCTCTCACTATCTCTCTCCATCTTTCTCTCTCTCTCACAATCTCTCTCTCCATCTTTCTCTCTCTCACAATCTCTCTCTCCATCTTTCTCTCTCTCACCATCTCTCTCTCCATCTTCCTCTCTCTCTCACCATCTCTCTCTCCATCTTTCTCTCTCTCACCATCTCTCTCACCATCTTTCTCTTTCTCTCACCATCTCTCTCTCCATCTTTATCTCTCTCCCCATCTTTCTCTCTCTCTCTCTCACTATCTCTCTCCATCTTTCTCTCTCTCTCACAATCTCTCTCTCCATCTTTCTCTCTCTCACCATCTCTCTCTCCATCTTTCTCTCTCTCTCACCATCTCTCTCTCTCCATCTTCCTCTCTCTCTCACCATCTCTCTCTCCATCTTTCTCTCTCTCTCACCATCTCTCTCACCATCTTTCTCTTTCTCTCACCATCTCTCTCTCCATCTTTATCTCTCTCCCCATCTTTCTCTCTCTCTCTCTCACTATCTCTCTCCATCTTTCTCTCTCTCTCACAATCTCTCTCTCCATCTTTCTCTCTCTCACCATCTCTCTCTCCATCTTTCTCTTTCTCTCTCTCTCTCCCTCTATCTTTCTCTCTCTCCATCTTTCTCTCTCTCTCTCTCATCTTTCTCTCTCTCACCATCTTTCTCTCTCTCTCTCCCCATCTCTCTCTCTCTCTCCATCTTTCTCTCTCTCTCTCTCTCCATCTTTCTCTCTCTCTCTCTCTCTCTCTCTCTCCATCTTTCTCTCTCTCACCATCTTTCTCTCTCTCTCTCCCCATCTCTCTCTCTCTCCATCTTTCTCTCTCTCCCCATCTCTCTCTCTCCCCCTCTCTAATTCAAACCAGAAACTAATGTTCCCTCAAACACACATTCTAAGATACCTTATTGTAACGTTCGTCGTTGGGAGAAAGAGAGGAGGACCATGGTGCAGCGTGGTAAGTATTCATTATGCCTTTTGATGAAAACGAATACTCAAACAAAATGATAAACAAGAATGACAGGAAACGAAACAGTCCTGTCTGGTAACATACACAAAGACAGAAAATAATCACCCACGAAACAAAATATAAACCAGGCTCCCTAAATATGGTTCTCAATCAGGGACAACGATAAACAGCTGGATATTTAAAGACTGTCTTTAGCAGGTCTTCAACTCGGTCAGAGTATTGGAGGATATTTAAAGACTGTCTTTAGCAGGTCTTCAACTCGGTCAGAGTATTGGAGGATATTTAAAGACTGTCTTTAGCAGGTCTTCAATTCGGTCAGAGTATTGGAGGATATTTAAAGACTGTCTTTAGCAGGTCTTCAACTCGGTCAGAGTATTGGAGGATATTTAAAGACTGTCTTTAGCAGGTCTTCAACTCGGTCAGAGTATTGGAGGATATTTAAAGACTGTCTTTAGCAGGTCTTCAATTCGGTCAGAGTATTGGAGGATATTTAAAGACTGTCTTTAGCAGGTCTTCAACTCGGTCAGAGTATTGGAGGATATTTAAAGACTGTCTTTAGCAGGTCTTCAACTCGGTCAGAGTATTGGAGGATATTTAAAGACTGTCTTTAGCAGTTCTTCAATTCGGTCAGAGTATTGGAGGATATTTAAAGACTGTCTTTAGCAGGTCTTCAACTCGGTCAGAGTATTGGAGGATATTTAAAGACTGTCTTTAGCAGGTCTTCAACTCGGTCAGAGTATTGGAGGATATTTAAAGACTGTCTTTAGCATGTCTTCAATTCGGTCAGAGTATTGGAGGATATTTAAAGACTGTATTTGTATTCCCAGGAAGAATAACAAGAAACTGCCATATGGGGAAGCGCAAGTGGCTCGTTTCATCTGGTTCTTGATACCATGTCTTGTTTTGAGGTGTTTTGACTGATTTCATGTCAATGCGAATATGGCTAAAATTCTTTAGCTAACCAACTGTAACGATGTATTTGAGAGACAACAAGTGCACAAATGTATTCATGTTTTCGATAAACATTGGAGACTAAATATAGTTTACATGTTGTCAACAATCTTAGCCAACGCCGTTAGTTTTGTCCCATAGTTACGCACGCCTCGGTTTTGTTGCTTGACAACCAACCCGTCTATAGGTCTGTTGTCTTTGCAGACCATGTTAGAACGATAACGTTTTTAGTTCAAGGTTTAACACTCGATAAGCAATGTCTTCATGAAGCTGCCAATATTCAACATGTCAGTAAATCAAATATTGTACACAAACAGTAAATCAAAAGTCTGTCACCATGAACGTTTCCACCTTTTATCACCTGCATCTATATATCCATCTATATATCCATCTATATACCCATCTATATATCCATCTATATACCCATCTATATATCCATCTATATATCCATCTATATATCCATCTATATATCCATCTATATAACTATCTACATATCCATCTATATACCCATCTACATATCCATCTATATAACTATCTATATATCCATCTATATACCCATCTATATATCCATCTATATACCCATCTATATAACTATCTATATATCCATCTATATATCCATCTATATATCCATCTATATAACTATCTATATATCCATCTATATATCCATCTATATATCCATCTATATAACTATCTATATATCCATCTACATATCCATCTATATAACTATCTATATATCCATCTATATATCCATCTATATATCCATCTATATAACTATCTATATATCCATCTACATATCCATCTATATAACTATCTATATATCCATCTATATATCCATCTATATATCCATGTATATATCCATCTATATAACTATCTATATATCCATCTATATATCCATCTATATATCCATCTACATACCCATCTATATATCCATCTATATATCCATCTATATATCCATCTATATATCCATCTATATATCCATCTATATATCCATCTACTGTAGTTCAGGAGGAACACTGTCACTAGTCACCTACTGTAGTTCAGGAGGAACACTGTCACTAGTCATCTACTGTAGTTCAGGAGGAACACTGTCACTAGTCATCTACTGTAGTTCAGGAACACTGTCACTAGTCATCTACTGTAGTTCAGGAGGAACACTGTCACTAGTCATCTACTGTAGTTCAGGAGGAACACTGTCACTAGTCATCTAATGTAGTTCAGGAACACTGTCACTAGTCATCTACTGTAGTTCAGGAGGAACACTGTCACTAGTCATCTACTGTAGTTCAGGAGGAACACTGTCACTAGTCATCTACTGTAGTTCAGGAGGAACACTGTCACTAGTCATCTACTGTAGTTCAGGAGGAACACTGTCACTAGTCATCTACTGTAGTTCAGGAACACTGTCACTAGTCATCTACTGTAGTTCAGGAACACTGTCACTAGTCATCTACTGTAGTTCAGGAGGAACACTGTCACTAGTCATCTACTGTAGTTCAGGAGGAACACTGTCACTAGTCATCTACTGTAGTTCAGGAGGAACACTGTCACTAGTCATCTACTGTAGTTCAGGAGGAACACTGTCACTAGTCATCTAATGTAGTTCAGGAACACTGTCACTAGTCATCTACTGTAGTTCAGGAGGAACACTGTCACTAGTCATCTACTGTAGTTCAGGAGGAACACTGTCACTAGTCATCTACTGTAGTTCAGGAGGAACACTGTCACTAGTCATCTACTGTAGTTCAGGAGGAACACTGTCACTAGTCATCTACTGTAGTTCAGGAGGAACACTGTCACTAGTCATCTACTGTAGTTCAGGAGGAACACTGTCACTAGTCATCTACTGTAGTTCAGGAGGAACACTGTCACTAGTCATCTACTGTAGTTCAGGAGGAACACTGTCACTAGTCATCTACTGTAGTTCAGGAGGAACACTGTCACTAGTCATCTACTGTAGTTCAGGAGGAACACTGTCACTAGTCATCTACTGTAGTTCAGGAGGAACACTGTCACTAGTCATCTACTGTAGTTCAGGAGGAACACTGTCACTAGTCATCTACTGTAGTTCAGGAGGAACACTGTCACTAGTCATCTACTGTAGTTCAGGAGGAACACTGTCACTAGTCATCTACTGTAGTTCAGGAGGAACACTGTCACTAGTCATCTACTGTAGTTCAGGAGGAACACTGTCACTAGTCATCTACTGTAGTTCAGGAACACTGTCACTAGTCATCTACTGTAGTTCAGGAACACTGTCACTAGTCATCTACTGTAGTTCAGGAGGAACACTGTCACTAGTCATCTACTGTAGTTCAGGAGGAACACTGTCACTAGTCATCTACT
Source organism: Oncorhynchus gorbuscha (assembly GCF_021184085.1). NCBI lineage: Eukaryota > Metazoa > Chordata > Actinopteri > Salmoniformes > Salmonidae > Oncorhynchus > Oncorhynchus gorbuscha. Next base: position 75,391,665 of record NC_060180.1, on the reverse strand, counting down.
GTAGTTCAGGAGGAACACTGTCACTAGTCATCTACTGTAGTTCAGGAGGAACACTGTCACTAGTCATCTACTGTAGTTCAGGAACACTGTCACTAGTCATCTACTGTAGTTCAGGAGGAACACTGTCACTAGTCATCTACTGTAGTTCAGGAGGAACACTGTCACTAGTCATCTACTGTAGTTCAGGAACACTGTCACTAGTCATCTACTGTAGTTCAGGAGGAACACTGTCACTAGTCATCTACTGTAGTTCAGGAACACTGTCACTAGTCATCTACTGTAGTTCAGGAGGAACACTGTCACTAGTCATCTACTGTAGTTCAGGAGGAACACTGTCACTAGTCATCTACTGTAGTTCAGGAGGAACACTGTCACTAGTCATCTACTGTAGTTCAGGAGGAACACTGTCACTAGTCATCTACTATAGTTCAGGAGGAACACTGTCACTAGTCATCTACTGTAGTTCAGGAACACTGTCACTAGTCATCTACTGTAGTTCAGGAGGAACACTGTCACTAGTCATCTACTGTAGTTCAGGAGGAACACTGTCACTAGTCATCTACTGTAGTTCAGGAGGAACACTGTCACTAGTCATCTACTGTAGTTCAGGAGGAACACTGTCACTAGTCATCTACTGTAGTTCAGGAGGAACACTGTCACTAGTCATCTACTGTAGTTCAGGAGGAACACTGTCACTAGTCATCTACTGTAGTTCAGGAGGAACACTGTCACTAGTCATCTACTGTAGTTCAGGAGGAACACTGTCACTAGTCATCTACTGTAGTTCAGGAGGAACACTGTCACTAGTCATCTACTGTAGTTCAGGAGGAACACTGTCACTAGTCATCTACTGTAGTTCAGGAGGAACACTGTCACTAGTCATCTACTGTAGTTCAGGAGGAACACTGTCACTAGTCATCTACTGTAGTTCAGGAGGAACACTGTCACTAGTCACCTACTGTAGTTCAGGAACACTGTCACTAGTCACCTACTGTAGTTCAGGAACACTGTCACTAGTCATCTACTGTAGTTCAGGAGGAACACTGTCACTAGTCATCTACTGTAGTTCAGGAGGAACACTGTCACTAGTCATCTACTGTAGTTCAGGAACACTGTCACTAGTCATCTACTGTAGTTCAGGAACACTGTCACTAGTCACCTACTGTAGTTCAGGAGGAACACTGTCACTAGTCATCTACTGTAGTTCAGGAGGAACACTGTCACTAGTCATCTACTGTAGTTCAGGAGGAACACTGTCACTAGTCACCTACTGTAGTTCAGGAACACTGTCACTAGTCATCTACTGTAGTTCAGGAGGAACACTGTCACTAGTCATCTACTGTAGTTCAGGAGGAACACTGTCACTAGTCATCTACTGTAGTTCAGGAGGTACACTGTCACTAGTCATCTACTGTAGTTCAGGAGGAACACTGTCACTAGTCATCTACTGTAGTTCAGGAGGAACACTGTCACTAGTCATCTACTGTAGTTCAGGAGGAACACTGTCACTAGTCATCTACTGTAGTTCAGGAACACTGTCACTAGTCATCTACTGTAGTTCAGGAGGAACACAGTCACTAGTCATCTACTGTAGTTCAGGAGGAACACTGTCACTAGTCATCTACTGTAGTTCAGGAGGAACACTGTCACTAGTCATCTACTGTATTTTAAAAATACATAAGCATCACACAGTTTGTGTTAAACATGTCTATGACTTGTGTTTTGGGTGGATGTCAGGTAATTGTGAAGGACCATGCATGTCCATGCTTTAGGCTGCGGCTTCCTATTGACCATTTACCCTGGGAGAGAGAGAATAATCAATGAAGCTGGCTCCCTCCCTCCCTCTCTCTCTCTCTCTCTCTCTCTCTCTCTCTCTCTCTCTCTCTCTCTCTCTCTCTCTTTCTCTCTCTACTCTCTCTCTCTCTCTCTCTCTCTCTCTCTCTCTCTCTCTCTCTCTCTCTCTCTCTCTCTCTCTCTCTCTCTCTCTCTCTCTCTCTCTACCTCTCTCTCTCTCTCTCTCTCTCTCTCTCTCTCTCTCTCTCTCTCTCTCTCTCTCTCTCTCTCTCTCTCTCTCTCTCTCTCTCTCTCTCTCTCTCGCTCTCTCTCTCTCTCTCTCTCTCATCAGACATGTCTGTGTTGAGTTTTAATACAGTATGTAATGGTTACATTCTCAGGAGACTATCAGAGCTGAATTGGTCAATATCTGTATATCTATATATAATATCTGTAAAAGCCACACACTGGTATGTGTTCGTCTGTGAGTGAGTTGATTTTTTTTTTTTTTTTTTACTTGGCAAGTCAGTTATTAAGAACAAATTCGTATTGACAGTGACGGCCTAGTGAACAGTCTGCCTTGTTCAGGGGAAGAACCACAGATTTTCACCTGGTCTGGTCACACTGTGTGTGTGTTTGAGAGTGAGTGAGTGTGTGAGTGAGTGAGTGAGTGAGTGAGTGAGTGAGTGAGTGAGTGAGTGTGTGAGTGAGTGAGTGTGTGAGTGAGTGAGTGAGTGAGTGTGTGAGTGTGTGAGTGAGTGAGTGAGTGTGTGAGTGTGTGAGTGAGTGAGTGAGTGAGTGAGTGAGTGAGTGTGTGAGTGAGTGAGTGAGTGAGTGAGTGTGTGAGTGAGTGAGTGAGTGAGTGTGTGAGTGTGTGAGTGAGTGAGTGAGTGTGTGAGTGTGTGAGTGAGTGAGTGAGTGAGTGTGTGAGTGAGTGTGTGAGTGAGTGAGTGTGTGAGTGAGTGTGTGAGTGAGTGTGTGAGTGAGTGTGTGAGTGAGTGAGTGTGTGAGTGTGTGAGTGAGTGTGTGAGTGAGTGAGTGTGTGAGTGAGTGAGTGAGTGTGAGTGAGTGTGTGAGTGAGTGAGTGAGTGTGTGAGTGAGTGTGTGAGTGAGTGAGTGTGTGAGTGAGTGAGTGAGTGTGTGAGTGAGTGTGTGAGTGTGTGAGTGAATCTGTCCAATCCAGAGCCTTATATATGACCCGAGTGGAACACTCCAATAGAAAATCCAATCCATTGAGGCTTCCATCCACATTGAAGTGAAAACGGATCCAGGGAACCCTATTCCCTACACTTTTAGGAAAAAAAAACGTTTTCTTAGAACCTAAAATGGTTCTTTGGCTGTCCCCATAGGAGAACCCTTTGAAGAACCCTTTTTGGTTCCAGGTAGAACCATATTGAGTTCCGTGTAGAGCCCTTTACACAGAGGGTTCTACATGGAACCCAAAATAGTTCCACCTGGCGACAGCCAAAGAATCATTTTGGAACCCTTTTTTCTAAGACAATATTTTTTTACCAGAGCCCAGGCCAAAAGTATTGTCCTATATTTGGGACGGAGACCAAGATTGAACCAATACAGCCTGAGGACAAGTTGTCATCAAAATCAATCTAATTTCAAAAGACTCGCTAACGACTCCACCGCAGGTTGCCGTGGCAGCAGCGTGGTTCTGTTACCATAGCAGCCCCATGGAACCCTCCTGCCAGTCAGCAAGTGTTGTCCAGTAGGGCAGAGAGAGAGATGAGGGAGAGAGAGAGAGGGGGGAGAGAGAGAGAAAGAAAGACAAAACGAGAGAGAGAGAGAGAGAGAGAGAGAGAGAGAGAGAGAGAGAGAGAGAGAGAGAGAAAAGACGGAGAGGGAGATATACAGAGATAGACAGAGATAGAGATATACATATATATATTTATAGACAGAGATACAGGGAGAGATACAGAGAGACAGAGAGAGAGAGAGAGAGAGAGAGAGAGAGAGAGAGAGAGAGAGAGAGAGAGAGAGAGAGAGAGAGAGAGAGAGAGAGAAACAGACGGAGAGGGAGATATACAGAGATAGACAGAGATAGAGATATACATATATATATTTATAGACAGAGATACAGGGAGAGATACAGAGAGACAGAGAGAGAGAGAGAGAGAGAGAGAGAGAGAGAGAGAGAGAGAGAGAGAGAGAGAGAGAGAGAGAGAGAGAGAGAAACAGACGGAGAGGGAGATATACAGAGATAGACAGAGATAGAGATATACATATATATATATATATATAGACAGAGATACAGGGAGAGATACAGAGAGAGATAGAGAGACAGAGACAATGAAAATGTGTGAGAAAAAGAGAGGCAAAGAGGACATTAATATATCAGTAAACGGCCTCACATAATCTCTGACCACGAGGGAGCTATAGTAAACCTCTCCAATACATAGGAGCTATAGTAAACCTCTCCAATACATAGGAGCTATAGTAAACCTCTCTAACATAGTAGCTATAGTAAACCTCTCTAACATAGTAGCTATAGTAAACCTCTCTAACATAGGAGCTATAGTAAACCTCTCTAACATAGGAGCTATAGTAAACCTCTCTAACATAGGAGCTATAGTAAACCTCTCTAACATAGGAGCTATAGTAAACCTCTCCAACACATAGGAGCTATAGTAAACCTCTCCAACACATAGGAGCTATAGTAAACCTCTCTAACATAGTAGCTATAGTAAACCTCTCCAACACATAGGAGCTATAGTAAACCTCTCTAACATAGGAGCTATAGTAAACCTCTCTAACATAGGAGCTATAGTAAACCTCTCCAACACATAGGAGCTATAGTAAACCTCTCTAACATAGGAGCTATAGTAAACCTCTCTAACATAGTAGCTATAGTAAACCTCTCCAACACATAGGAGCTATAGTAAACCTCTCCAACACATAGGAGCTATAGTAAACCTCTCCAACACATAGGAGCTATAGTAAACCTCTCTAACATAGGAGCTATAGTAAACCTCTCTAACATAGGAGCTATAGTAAACCTCTCTAACATAGGAGCTATAGTAAACCTCTCTAACATAGTAGCTATAGTAAACCTCTCTAACATAGTAGCTATAGTAAACCTCTCTAACATAGTAGCTATAGTAAACCTCTCTAACATAGTAGCTATAGTAAACCTCTCTAACATAGGAGCTATAGTAAACCTCTCTAACATAGGAGCTATAGTAAACCTCTCTAACATAGGAGCTATAGTAAACCTCTCTAACATAGGAGCTATAGTAAACCTCTCTAACATAGGAGCTATAGTAAACCTCTCTAACATAGGAGCTATAGTAAACCTCTCTAACATAGGAGCTATAGTAAACCTCTCTAACATAGTAGCTATAGTAAACCTCTCTAACATAGGAGCTATAGTAAACCTCTCTAACATAGGAGCTATAGTAAACCTCTCTAACATAGTAGCTATAGTAAACCTCTCTAACATAGTAGCTATAGTAAACCTCTCTAACATAGTAGCTATAGTAAACCTCTCTAACATAGTAGCTATAGTAAACCTCTCTAACATAGGAGCTATAGTAAACCTCTCTAACATAGGAGCTATAGTAAACCTCTCTAACATAGGAGCTATAGTAAACCTCTCTAACATAGGAGCTATAGTAAACCTCTCTAACATAGGAGCTATAGTAAACCTCTCCAACACATAGGAGCTATAGTAAACCTCTCTAACATAGGAGCTATAGTAAACCTCTCCAACACATAGGAGCTATAGTAAACCTCTCTAACATAGGAGCTATAGTAAACCTCTCTAACATAGGAGCTATAGTAAACCTCTCCAACACATAGGAGCTATAGTAAACCTCTCTAACATAGGAGCTATAGTAAACCTCTCTAACATAGGAGCTATAGTAAACCTCTCTAACATAGGAGCTATAGTAAACCTCTCTAACATAGGAGCTATAGTAAACCTCTCTAACATAGGAGCTATAGTAAACCTCTCTAACATAGGAGCTATAGTAAACCTCTCCAACACATAGGAGCTATAGTAAACCTCTCTAACATAGGAGCTATAGTAAACCTCTCCAACACATAGGAGCTATAGTAAACCTCTCTAACATAGTAGCTATAGTAAACCTCTCCAACACATAGGAGCTATAGTAAACCTCTCTAACATAGTAGCTATAGTAAACCTCTCCAACACATAGGAGCTATAGTAAACCTCTCTAACATAGGAGCTATAGTAAACCTCTCTAACATAGGAGCTATAGTAAACCTCTCTAACATAGGAGCTATAGTAAACCTCTCCAACACATAGGAGCTATAGTAAACCTCTCTAACATAGGAGCTATAGTAAACCTCTCTAACATAGGAGCTATAGTAAACCTCTCTAACATAGGAGCTATAGTAAACCTCTCTAACATAGGAGCTATAGTAAACCTCTCTAACATAGGAGCTATAGTAAACCTCTCTAACATAGGAGCTATAGTAAACCTCTCCAACACATAGGAGCTATAGTAAACCTCTCTAACATAGGAGCTATAGTAAACCTCTCTAACATAGTAGCTATAGTAAACCTCTCTAACATAGTAGCTATAGTAAACCTCTCTAACATAGGAGCTATAGTAAACCTCTCTAACATAGGAGCTATAGTAAACCTCTCTAACATAGTAGCTATAGTAAACCTCTCTAACATAGTAGCTATAGTAAACCTCTCTAACATAGGAGCTATAGTAAACCTCTCTAACATAGGAGCTATAGTAAACCTCTCTAACATAGGAGCTATAGTAAACCTCTCTAACATAGGAGCTATAGTAAACCTCTCTAACATAGGAGCTATAGTAAACCTCTCTAACATAGGAGCTATAGTAAACCTCTCTAACATAGGAGCTATAGTAAACCTCTCTAACATAGGAGCTATAGTAAACCTCTCTAACATAGGAGCTATAGTAAACCTCTCTAACATAGGAGCTATAGTAAACCTCTCTAACATAGGAGCTATAGTAAACCTCTCTAACATAGGAGCTATAGTAAACCTCTCTAACATAGTAGCTATAGTAAACCTCTCTAACATAGGAGCTATAGTAAACCTCTCTAACATAGGAGCTATAGTAAACCTCTCTAACACATAGGAGCTATAGTAAACCTCTCTAACATAGGAGCTATAGTAAACCTCTCTAACATAGGAGCTATAGTAAACCTCTCTAACATAGGAGCTATAGTAAACCTCTCTAACATAGGAGCTATAGTAAACCTCTCTAACATAGGAGCTATAGTAAACCTCTCTAACATAGGAGCTATAGTAAACCTCTCTAACATAGGAGCTATAGTAAACCTCTCTAACATAGGAGCTATAGTAAACCTCTCTAACATAGGAGCTATAGTAAACCTCTCTAACATAGGAGCTATAGTAAACCTCTCTAACATAGGAGCTATAGTAAACCTCTCTAACATAGTAGCTATAGTAAACCTCTCTAACATAGTAGCTATAGTAAACCTCTCTAACATAGTAGCTATAGTAAACCTCTCTAACATAGTAGCTATAGTAAACCTCTCTAACATAGGAGCTATAGTAAACCTCTCTAACATAGGAGCTATAGTAAACCTCTCTAACATAGGAGCTATAGTAAACCTCTCTAACATAGGAGCTATAGTAAACCTCTCTAACATAGGAGCTATAGTAAACCTCTCCAACACATAGGAGCTATAGTAAACCTCTCTAACATAGGAGCTATAGTAAACCTCTCCAACACATAGGAGCTATAGTAAACCTCTCTAACATAGGAGCTATAGTAAACCTCTCTAACATAGGAGCTATAGTAAACCTCTCCAACACATAGGAGCTATAGTAAACCTCTCTAACATAGGAGCTATAGTAAACCTCTCTAACATAGGAGCTATAGTAAACCTCTCTAACATAGGAGCTATAGTAAACCTCTCTAACATAGGAGCTATAGTAAACCTCTCTAACATAGGAGCTATAGTAAACCTCTCTAACATAGGAGCTATAGTAAACCTCTCCAACACATAGGAGCTATAGTAAACCTCTCTAACATAGGAGCTATAGTAAACCTCTCCAACACATAGGAGCTATAGTAAACCTCTCTAACATAGGAGCTATAGTAAACCTCTCTAACATAGGAGCTATAGTAAACCTCTCCAACACATAGGAGCTATAGTAAACCTCTCTAACATAGGAGCTATAGTAAACCTCTCTAACATAGGAGCTATAGTAAACCTCTCTAACATAGGAGCTATAGTAAACCTCTCCAACACATAGGAGCTATAGTAAACCTCTCTAACATAGGAGCTATAGTAAACCTCTCCAACACATAGGAGCTATAGTAAACCTCTCTAACATAGTAGCTATAGTAAACCTCTCCAACACATAGGAGCTATAGTAAACCTCTCTAACATAGTAGCTATAGTAAACCTCTCCAACACATAGGAGCTATAGTAAACCTCTCTAACATAGGAGCTATAGTAAACCTCTCTAACATAGGAGCTATAGTAAACCTCTCTAACATAGGAGCTATAGTAAACCTCTCCAACACATAGGAGCTATAGTAAACCTCTCTAACATAGGAGCTATAGTAAACCTCTCTAACATAGGAGCTATAGTAAACCTCTCTAACATAGGAGCTATAGTAAACCTCTCTAACATAGGAGCTATAGTAAACCTCTCTAACATAGGAGCTATAGTAAACCTCTCTAACATAGGAGCTATAGTAAACCTCTCCAACACATAGGAGCTATAGTAAACCTCTCTAACATAGGAGCTATAGTAAACCTCTCTAACATAGTAGCTATAGTAAACCTCTCTAACATAGTAGCTATAGTAAACCTCTCTAACATAGGAGCTATAGTAAACCTCTCTAACATAGGAGCTATAGTAAACCTCTCTAACATAGTAGCTATAGTAAACCTCTCTAACATAGTAGCTATAGTAAACCTCTCTAACATAGGAGCTATAGTAAACCTCTCTAACATAGGAGCTATAGTAAACCTCTCTAACATAGGAGCTATAGTAAACCTCTCTAACATAGGAGCTATAGTAAACCTCTCTAACATAGGAGCTATAGTAAACCTCTCTAACATAGGAGCTATAGTAAACCTCTCTAACATAGGAGCTATAGTAAACCTCTAACATAGTATAAAACCTCTCTAACATAGGAGCTATAGTAAACCTCTCTAACATAGGAGCTATAGTAAACCTCTCTAACATAGGAGCTATAGTAAACCTCTCTAACATAGGAGCTATAGTAAACCTCTCTAACATAGTAGCTATAGTAAACCTCTCTAACATAGGAGCTATAGTAAACCTCTCTAACATAGGAGCTATAGTAAACCTCTCTAACACATAGGAGCTATAGTAAACCTCTCTAACATAGGAGCTATAGTAAACCTCTCTAACATAGGAGCTATAGTAAACCTCTCTAACATAGGAGCTATAGTAAACCTCTCTAACATAGGAGCTATAGTAAACCTCTCTAACATAGGAGCTATAGTAAACCTCTCTAACATAGGAGCTATAGTAAACCTCTCTAACATAGGAGCTATAGTAAACCTCTCTAACATAGGAGCTATAGTAAACCTCTCTAACATAGGAGCTATAGTAAACCTCTCTAACATAGGAGCTATAGTAAACCTCTCTAACATAGGAGCTATAGTAAACCTCTCTAACATAGGAGCTATAGTAAACCTCTCTAACATAGGAGCTATAGTAAACCTCTCTAACATAGGAGCTATAGTAAACCTCTCTAACATAGGAGCTATAGTAAACCTCTCTAACATAGGAGCTATAGTAAACCTCTCTAACATAGGAGCTATAGTAAACCTCTCTAACATAGGAGCTATAGTAAACCTCTCTAACATAGGAGCTATAGTAAACCTCTCTAACATAGGAGCTATAGTAAACCTCTCTAACATAGTAAAAACCTCTCTAACATAGGAGCTATAGTAAACCTCTCTAACACATAGGAGCTATAGTAAACCTCTCTAACACATAGGAGCTATAGTAAACCTCTCTAACATAGGAGCTATAGTAAACCTCTCTAACATAGTAGCTATAGTAAACCTCTCTAACATAGGAGCTATAGTAAACCTCTCTAACATAGGAGCTATAGTAAACCTCTCTAACATAGGAGCTATAGTAAACCTCTCTAACATAGGAGCTATAGTAAACCTCTCTAACATAGGAGCTATAGTAAACCTCTCTAACACATAGGAGCTATAGTAAACCTCTCTAACATAGGAGCTATAGTAAACCTCTCTAACATAGGAGCTATAGTAAACCTCTCCAACACATAGGAGCTATAGTAAACCTCTCCAACACATAGGAGCTATAGTAAACCTCTCCAACACATAGGAGCTATAGTAAACCTCTCTAACATAGGAGCTATAGTAAACCTCTCTAACATAGGAGCTATAGTAAACCTCTCTAACACATAGGAGCTATAGTAAACCTCTCTAACACATAGGAGCTATAGTAAACCTCTCTAACATAGGAGCTATAGTAAACCTCTCTAACATAGTAGCTATAGTAAACCTCTCTAACATAGGAGCTATAGTAAACCTCTCTAACATAGGAGCTATAGTAAACCTCTCTAACATAGGAGCTATAGTAAACCTCTCTAACATAGGAGCTATAGTAAACCTCTCTAACATAGGAGCTATAGTAAACCTCTCTAACATAGGAGCTATAGTAAACCTCTCTAACATAGGAGCTATAGTAAACCTCTCTAACATAGGAGCTATAGTAAACCTCTCTAACATAGGAGCTATAGTAAACCTCTATAACATAGGAGCTATAGTAAACCTCTATAACATAGGAGCTATAGTAAACCTCTCTAACATAGGAGCTATAGTAAACCTCTCTAACATAGGAGCTATAGTAAACCTCTCTAACATAGGAGCTATAGTAAACCTCTCTAACATAGAGCTATAGTAAACCTCTCTAACATAGGAGCTATAGTAAACCTCTCTAACATAGGAGCTATAGTAAACCTCTCTAACATAGGAGCTATAGTAAACCTCTCTAACATAGGAGCTATAGTAAACCTCTCTAACATAGGAGCTATAGTAAACCTCTCTAACATAGGAGCTATAGTAAACCTCTCTAACATAGGAGCTATAGTAAACCTCTCTAACATAGGAGCTATAGTAAACCTCTCTAACATAGGAGCTATAGTAAACCTCTCTAACATAGGAGCTATAGTAAACCTCTCTAACATAGGAGCTATAGTAAACCTCTCTAACATAGGAGCTATAGTAAACCTCTCTAACATAGGAGCTATAGTAAACCTCTCTAACATAGGAGCTATAGTAAACCTCTCTAACATAGGAGCTATAGTAAACCTCTCTAACATAGGAGCTATAGTAAACCTCTCTAACATAGGAGCTATAGTAAACCTCTCTAACATAGGAGCTATAGTAAACCTCTCTAACATAGGAGCTATAGTAAACCTCTCTAACATAGGAGCTATAGTAAACCTCTCTAACATAGGAGCTATAGTAAACCTCTCTAACATAGGAGCTATAGTAAACCTCTCTAACATAGGAGCTATAGTAAACCTCTCTAACATAGGAGCTATAGTAAACCTCTCCAACACATAGGAGCTATAGTAAACCTCTCTAACATAGGAGCTATAGTAAACCTCTCCAACACATAGGAGCTATAGTAAACCTCTCTAACATAGGAGCTATAGTAAACCTCTCCAACACATAGGAGCTATAGTAAACCTCTCTAACATAGGAGCTATAGTAAACCTCTCTAACATAGGAGCTATAGTAAACCTCTCTAACATAGTAGCTATAGTAAACCTCTCTAACATAGTAGCTATAGTAAACCTCTCTAACATAGGAGCTATAGTAAACCTCTATAGAAACAGATATTACATACAGAGAGGAAAGACACAGGACGTTAACACAGGACCATTCAGTAATAAGACATTAACACAGGACCATTCCCATTCAGTAATAAGACGTTAACACAGGACCATTCCCATTCAGTAATAAGACGTTAACACAGGACCATTCAGTAATAAGACGTTAACACAGGACCATTCAGTAATAAGACTTTAACACAGGACCATTCAGTAATAAGACGTTAACACAGGACCATTCAGTAATAAGACATTAACACAGGACCATTCCCATTCAGTAATAAGACGTTAACACAGGACCATTCCCATTCAGTAATAAGACGTTAACACAGGACCATTCAGTAATAAGACGTTAACACAGGACCATTCAGTAATAAGACTTTAACACAGGACCATTCAGTAATAAGACGTTAACACAGGACCATTCAGTAATAAGACTTTAACACAGGACCATTCAGTAATAAGACTTTAACACAGGACCATTCAGTAATAAGACATTAACACAGGACCATTCAGTAATGAGACGTTAACACAGGACCATTCAGTAATACGACTTTAACACAGGACCATTCAGTAATAAGACGTTAACACAGGACCATTCAGTAATAAGACTTTAACACAGGACCATTCAGTAATGAGACGTTAACACAGGACCATTCAGTAATACGACTTTAACACAGGACCATTCAGTAATAAGACATTAACACAGGACCATTCAGTAATAAGACGTTAACACAGGACCATTCAGTCATAAGACGTTAACACAGGACCATTCCCATTCAGTAATAAGACATTAACACAGGACCATTCAGTAATAAGACGTTAACACAGGACCATTCCCATTCAGTAATAAGACGTTAACACAGGACCATTCAGTAATAAGACGTTAACACAGGACCATTCAGTAATAAGACGTTAACACAGGACCATTCAGTAATAAGACGTTAACACAGGACCATTCAGTAATAAGACTTTAACACAGGACCATTCAGTAATACGACTTTAACACAGGACCATTCAGTAATAAGACGTTAACACAGGACCATTCAGTAATAAGACGTTAACACAGGACCATTCAGTAATAAGACGTTAACACAGGACCATTCAGTAATAAGACTTTAACACAGGACCATTCAGTAATAAGACGTTAACACAGGACCATTCAGTAATAAGACGTCAACACAGGACCATTCAGTAATAAGACGTTAACACAGGACCATTCAGTAATAAGACGTTAACACAGGACCATTCAGTAATAAGACGTTAACACAGGACCATTCAGTAATAAGACATTAACACAGGACCATTCCCATTCAGTAATAAGACGTTAACACAGGACCATTCAGTCATAAGACGTTAACACAGGACCATTCCCATTCAGTAATAAGACATTAACACAGGACCATTCAGTAATAAGACGTTAACACAGGACCATTCCCATTCAGTAATAAGACGTTAACACAGGACCATTCAGTAATAAGACGTTAACACAGGACCATTCAGTAATAAGCTTAACACAGGACCATTCAGTAATAAGACGTTAACACAGGACCATTCAGTAATAAGACGTCAACACAGGACCATTCAGTAATAAGACGTTAACACAGGACCATTCAGTAATAAGACGTTAACACAGGACCATTCAGTAATAAGACGTTAACACAGGACCATTCAGTCATAAGACGTTAACACAGGACCATTCCCATTCAGTAATAAGACATTAACACAGGACCATTCAGTAATAAGACGTTAACACAGGACCATTCCCATTCAGTAATAAGACGTTAACACAGGACCATTCAGTAATAAGACGTTAACACAGGACCATTCAGTAATAAGCCGTTAACACAGGACCATTCAGTAATAAGACGTTAACACAGGACCATTCAGTAATAAGACGTCAACACAGGACCATTCAGTAATAAGACGTTAACACAGGACCATTCAGTAATAAGACGTTAACACAGGACCATTCAGTAATAAGACGTTAACACAGGACCATTCAGTAATAAGACTTTAACACAGGACCATTCAGTAATAAGACTTTAACACAGGACCATTCAGTAATAAGACTTTAACACAGGACCATTCATTGCTTTCAGGATGTTTATTGTCAAAGTGAAAACTGCAAATAATACTTCAACGTACATGTGGTCCTAATGAAAAATAATATACACTGAACAAAAATATAAACACAACCTGTAAAGTGTTATTTAAGGCACAAATTAGTTTACATCCCTGTCAGTGAGCATTTCTCCTTTGTCAAGATAATCCATCCACTTGACACGTGTGGCACATCAAGAAGCTGATTCAACAGAATGATTGTTACACAGATGCACCTTGTGCTGGGGACACTAAAAGTTCTCTCTAAAATGTGCAGTTTTTTTTGTCACACAACACAATGCCACAGATTTGGAGGGTTTGTGCAATTGTCATGCTGACTGCAGGAATGTCCACCAGAGCTGTTGCCAAATAATTTACTGTTAATTTCTCTACCATAAGCTGCCTCCAACGTTGTTTTAGAGAATTTGGCAGTACGTCCAACCTGCCTCACAACCGCAGACCACGTGTAACCACGGCAGCCCAGGACCTTCCACATCTGGCTTCACCTGCCGGGATCGTCTGAGGGGGCAGGGCCTGGCTGCCAAGTGGGTGGGCCTGGCTGCCAAGTGGGTGGGCCTGGCTGCCAAGTGGGTGGGCCTGGCTGCCAAGTAGGTGGGCCTAGCTGCCAAGTAGGTGGGCCTGGCTGCCAAGTGGGTGGGCCTGGCAGCCAAGTGTGTGGGCCTAGCTGCCAAGTAAGTGGGCCTGGCTGCCAAGTGGGTGGGCCTGGCTGCCAAGTAGGTGGGCCTAGCTGACAAGTGGGTGGGCCTAGCTGCCAAGTAGGTGGGCCTAGCTGCCAAATGGGTGGGCCTGGCTGCCAAGTGGGTGGGCCTGGCTGCCAAGTGGGTGGGCCTGGCTGCCAAGTGGGTGGGCCTGGCTGCCAAGTGGGTGGGCCTGGCAGCCAAGTGTGTGGGCCTAGCTACCAAGTAAGTGGGCCTGGCTGCCAAGTGGGTGCGCCTGGCTGCCAAGTAGGTGGGCCTAGCTGCCAAGTGGGTGGGCCTAGCTGCCAAATGGGTGGGCCTGGCTGCCAAGTGGGTGGGCCTAGCTGCCAAATGGTGGGCCTGGCTGCCAAGTGGGTGGGCCTGGCTGCCAAGTGGGTGGGCCTGGCTGCCAAGTGTGTGGGTCTAACTGCCAAGTAAGTGGGTCTGGCTGCCAAGTGGGTGGGCCTGGCTGCCAAGTGGGTGGGCCTGGCTGCCAAGTGGTGGGCCTAGCTGCCAAGTGGGTGGGCCTGGCTGCCAAATGGGTAGGTGGGCCTGGCTGCCAATGGGTGGGCCTGGCTGCCAAGTGAGTGGGCCTGGCTGCCAATCTGGGTGGGCCTGGCAGCCAAGTGGGTGGGCCTAGCTACCAAGTAAGTGGGCCTGGCTGCCAAGTAGGTGGGCCTAGCTGCCAAGTGGATGGGCCTAGCTGCCAAATCGTGGGCCTGGCTGCCAAGTGGGTGGGCCTAGCTGCTAAATGGGTGGGCCTGGCTGCCAAGTGGGTGGGCCTGGCTGCCAAGTGGGTGGGCCTGGCTGCCAAGTGTGTGGGTCTAACTGCCAAGTAAGTGGGTCTGGCTGCCAAGTGGGTGGGCCTGGCTGCCAAGTAGGTGGGCCTAGCTGCCAAGTGGGGTGGGCCTAGCTGCCGAGTGGAGGGGCTTAGCTGCCAAATGGGTATGTTATGAATCTATATGTTGTGAATCTATATGTTGTGAATCTATATGTTGTGAATCTATGTTATGAATCTATATGTTGTGAATCTATATGTTGTGAATCTATATGTTATGAATCTATATGTTGTGAATCTATGTTATGAATCTATATGTTGTGAATCTATATGTTGTGAATCTATATGTTATGAATCTATATGTTGTGAATCTATGTTATGAATCTATATGTTGTGAATCTATATGTTGTGAATCTATATGTTATGAATCTATATGTTGTGAATCTATGTTATGAATCTATATGTTGTGAATCTATATGTTGTGAATCTATATGTTATGAATCTATATGTTGTGAATCTATATGTTGTGAATCTATGTTGTGAATCTATATGTTGTTAATCTATATGTTGTTAATCTATATGATTTATTTTTCAGTTTGAACTGTAACTCAGTAAAATCTCTGAAATTGTTACATGTTGTGTTTATATTGTTTTGGTTCGGTGTATAGTAACTTGTATTTAAAAGTAGCAATTCAAAAAACAAACGCGTTTGAACCTGCTCGTCTTTTACGGCGCGTCATTGCCTCGTTACGCAAGTTGATCCATTTTTTTTCCAGTAGTTGGCCATGACTTTTTTGGGACTTTTCATAAGTGATTTCACCAACTCACTTTCTCTCCTGACCTTTCCCTGACAGTTCATTTGGCCTGTTTTAAATTCAGCAATTAGCAAGAGCTACCCCCCCCCCTCCACCCCAATTAGGCCTAGCATTAAAAAAATATCAAAATGAATGTGCTATAGCTTTTCCAGGGATTTCAGAAGAAGAGGCATATTGCGGAGAGAAGCTACTGGAGCAGCTGGAGCAGCTGAAGCTACTGGAGCAGCTGGAGCAGCTGAAGCTACTGGAGCAGCTGGAGCAGCTGAAGCTACTGGAGCAGCTGGAGCAGCTGAAGCTACTGGAGCAGCTGAAGCTACTGGAGCAGCTGGAGCAGCTGGAGCAGCTGGAGCAGCTGAAGCTACTGGAGCAGCTGAAGCTACTGGAGCAGCTGAAGCTACTGGAGCAGCTGGAGCAGCTGGAGCAGCTGAAGCTACTGGAGCAGCTGGAGCAGCTGGAGCAGCTGAAGCTACTGGAGCAGCTGGAAGCTAGCTGGAGCAGCTGGAGCAGCTGGAGCAGCTGAAGCTACTGGAGCAGCTGGAGCAGCTGGAGCAGCTGAAGCTACTGGAGCAGCTGAAGCTACTGGAGCAGCTGGAGCAGCTGGAGCAGCTGAAGCTACTGGAGCAGCTGGAGCAGCTGAAGCTACTGGAGCAGCTGAAGCTACTGGAGCAGCTGAAGCTACTGGAGCAGCTGGAGCAGCTGGAGCAGCTGAAGCTACTGGAGCAGCTGAAGCTACTGGAGCAGCTGAAGCTACTGGAGCAGCTGGAGCAGCTGGAGCAGCTGGAAGTCAGAAGCTACATATTAAAGCTATAGGATAAATATATTTACCTGTCACAGTACAATAAATAAAGTAGGCAAATGATCCAGGCTTCTCTCTGTGGTCCCTGTGGATGCAAAGCTTCACTAATGATTATGTTTTTTCAGGCAATAAAATTATTCAATCTGGGTTTACGAAGTGCAACCAAAAAAGGTAGTCAGTGAACAGTCTATGCCATTTGAATAACCACTTAAAAGCCTGGCGTTTCGAATGCGTACTCATTTCTGAAATAACTGAACATCTCGCCTGCCTGATTGGGCAACCAATCTCCTGCACATTAGCAGGCCAGTAATATGATGTATTTTGTCATTATATATCAGCTAACAGAAACGCACTAATAAAGGGATTTATAGTGGCGCACACATGAGTTACGATCACGCAGGAGAGCGGAGGAAGATGTATCTATAGTCTCCCAGGTTGGCTTCTGTGTTTTAAAAGAGCCTGAGGTTTGTTTGATAGAGTTACCACTGGAAACCACTGGAAACCACTGGGAAACCACTGGGAACCACTGCTGTGTGTATTTGCATGCCCAGTTTGTGTGTATATATGTGTGCATGTCCAGTAGGTAGGTAGGTGTGTGTGTGTGTGTGTGTGTGTGTGTGTGTGTGTGTGTGTGTGTGTGTGTGTATGTCTGGATATAGGCCCAGTCAACATCTGGTATGGATGCCCTTAACAGCTCATGCCAGGCCCATCCTCCCCACCACACAGTTCTCTCTCTCTCTCTCTCTCTCTCTCTCTCTCTCTCTCTCTCTCTCTCTCTCTCTCTCTCTCTCTCTCTCTCTCTCTCTCTCTCTCTCTCTCTCTCTCTCTCTCTCTCTCTCTCTCTCTCTCTCTGCTCCCTCTCCCTCCCACACTTCCCTCTCATCTCCCACTCTCTCCAATGTCCTTGTGTGAAGGGGAATAATCTGATGAGCTGAGTGATGAAATATGAGTCTGCTCCCTCCCTCCCCCATCCCTTTCCCTCTCTTCCTCTCCCTCCCTCCCTCTCCCCTCCCTCCCTCCTCTGTCTCCTCTCTCCTCCTCTGTCTCCCCCTCCCCTCTCTCTCCCCCTGCCCTCTCTCTTCCTCCCTCCCCTCTCTCTTCCTCCCTCCTCTGTCTACCCCTCCTTCCCCTCTCTCTTCCTCCCTCCTCTGTCTACCCCTCCCTCCCCTCTCTCTTCCTCCCTCCTCTGTCTACCCCTCTCTCCCCTCTCTCTTCCTCCCTCCTCTGTCTCCCCCTCCCTCCCCTCTATTTTCCTCCCTCCTCTGTCTACCCCTCCCTCCCCTCTCTCTTCCTCCCTCCCTCCTCTGTCTCCCCCTTCCCTCCCTCTCTCTTCCTCCCTCCCTCCTCTGTCTACCCCTCCCTCCCCTCTCTCTTCCTCCCTCCCTCCTCTGTCTCCCTCTCCCTCCCTCTCTCTTCCTCCCTACCTCCTCTGTCCCCCCTCCCTCCCTCCCTCTTCTCCCTTCTCTCTTTCTCCCCCTCCCTCCCTCTCCCACTATTTTTCTCTCCCCTCTCTCTTCCTCCCTCCCTCCTCTGTCTCCCCCCTCCCTCCCCCCTCTCTTCCTCCCTCCCTCCCCCTCTGTCTCCCCCCCTCCCTCCCCTCTCTCTTCCTCCCTCCCTCCCTCCTCCTCCCTCTCCCCTGTCTCCCTCCCCCCCTCTCTCTTCCTCCCTCCCTCCTCTGTCCCCCCTCCCTCCCTTCTCCCTTCTCTCTTTCTCCCCCTCCATCCCTCTCCCACTATTTTCTCTCTCCCTCCCTCCCTCTTCCTCCCTCCCCTCTCCCCCTCCCTCCCCTCCTCCCTCCCTCCCTCCTCTGTCTCCCCCTCCCTCCCCTCTCTCTTCCTCCCTCCCTCCTCTGTCTCCCCTCCCTCCCTTCTCCCTTCTCTCTTTCTCCCCCTCCCCTCTCTCTTCCTCCCTCCCTCCCTCCCCCTCCCCTCTCTCCCTCCTCCCCTCTGTCTCCCCCTCCCTCCTGTCTCCCCCTCCCTCCCTCTCTCTTCCTCCCTCCCTCCTCTGTCTCCCCCTCCCTCCCCTCTCTCTTCCTCCCTCCCTCCTCTGTCTCCCCCTCCCTCCCCTCTCTGTTCCTCCCTCCCTCCTCTGTCTCCCCCTCCCTCCCCTCTCTCTTCCTCCCTCCCTCCTCTGTCTCCCTCTCCTCTTCCCCCCCTCTCCTTCCCTCTCCCCTCTTTTTCTCTCCCCTCTCTCTTCCTCCCTCCCTCCTCCCTCCCTCCCATCTCTCTTCCTCCCTCCCTCCTCTGTCTCCCCCTCCCTCTCCCTCTCTCTTTCCCCCCTCCCTCTCTCTTCTCCCTCCCTCCCTCCTCTGTCTCCCCCTCCCTCCCCTCTCTCTCCTCCCTCCCTCCCTCCTCTGTCTCCCCCTCCCTCCCCTCTCTCTTCCTCCCTCCCTCCTCTGTCTCCCCTCCCTCCCTCTGTTCCCCTCCTCCTCTGTCTCCCCCTCCCTCCCTCTCTCTTCCTCCCTCCCTCCTCTGTCTCCCCCCTCCCCTCTCTCTCCTCCCTCCCTCCTCTGTCTCCCTCCCTCCCCTCCTCCCTCCCTCCCTCCTCTGTCTCCCCCTCCCTCCCTTCTCCCTCTCTCTTTCTTTCTGTCTCCCTCTCTGTCTCCCTCTCTCCCTCCCCTCTCTCTTCCTCCTTCCCTCCCTCCCCTCTCTCTTCCTCCCTCCCTCCTCCTCAGTCTCCCTCTCTCTCTCCCTCCCCTCTCTCTTCCTCCTTCCCTCCTTCCCTCTCTCTTCCTCCCCCTACCTCCTATGTCCCCCTCCCTCCCCTCTCCCCCACTATTTTTCTCTCCCCTCCCTCTTCCTCCCTCCCTCCCCTCTCTGTCCCCTGCTCCCTCCCTCTCCCACTATTTTTTATCCCCTCAACCCCCCCTCTCAGATCCCTCTGTCCATGTGTGAAATATGAAAACATCCCCAATGTCTACCGTCTCAGAGCAGTACTGACCAGCTGGAGAGGAGACCTGCTGCTGTCGTGGCTTAGTGATGGTGTGCCAAGGACTTCTGTCCCTCGTCCAACAGACCTGCTCTGCGGGAAACGACTATAGAAAACAGGAGCAAACTAGCTCGGTTGTGGGTGATGTAAAGTTGTGATTCTCAATGTTTGTTCCTACACAACACACACCTGGGCTTGATGATTAGTTGATGTGTCTAGTGCATTGGGTACCGGTACAGAGTCATTGTGGAGGCTATATACAGGGGTACCGGTACAGAGTCATTGTGGAGGCTATATACAGGGGGTACCGGTACAGAGTCATTGTGGAGGCTATATACAGGGTGTTACGGTACAGAGTCAATGTGGAGGTTATATACAGGGTGTTACGGTACAGAGTCAATGTGGAGGCTATATACAGGGTGTTACGGTAAAGAGTCAATGTGGAGGTTATATACAGGGTGTTACGGTACAGAGTCAATGTGGAGGCTATATACAGGGTGTTACGGTACAGAGTCAATGTGGAGGTTATATACAGGGTGTTATGGTACAGAGTCAATGTGGAAGCTATATACAGGGTGTTACGGTACAGAGTCAATGTGGAGGTTATATACAGGGTGTTATGGTACAGAGTCAATGTGGAGGCTATATACAGGGTGTTACGGTACAGAGTCAATGTGGAGGTTATATACAGGGTGTTACAGTACAGAGTCAATGTGGAAGCTATATACAGGGTGTTACGGTACACAGTCAATTTGGAGACTATATACAGGGTGTTACGGTACAGAGTCAATGTGGAGGCTATATACAGGGTGTTACGGTACACAGTCAATTTGGAGACTATATACAGGGTGTTACGGTACAGAGTCAATGTGGAAGCTATATACAGGGTGTTACGGTACACAGTCAATTTGGAGACTATATACAGGGTGTTACGGTACAGAGTCAAAGTGCGGGGGTACAGGTTAGTCGAGGTAATGGAGGTAATATGTACATGTAGGTAGAATTAAAGTGACTATGTATAGATAATAAACAGAGAGTAGCAGCAGTGTACAAAACAAATGGGGGTGGTTGGGGGGGGGGGGGCAATGCAAACAGTCAGGGTAGCCAGTCGGGGGGGCGCAATGCAAACAGTCAGGGTAGCCAGTCGGGGGGGGGCGCAATGCAAACAGTCAGGGTAGCCAGTCGGGGGGGCAATGCAAACAGTCAGGGTAGCCAGTCGGGGGGGGGGCAATGCAAACAGTCAGGGTAGCCAGTCGGGGGGCAATGCAAACAGTCAGGGTAGCCAGTCGGGGGGGCAATGCAAACAGTCAGGGTAGCCAGTCGGGGGGGGGCAATGCAAACAGTCAGGGTAGCCAGTCGGGGGGCGCAATGCAAACAGTCAGGGTAGCCAGTCGGGGGGGGGGGGCAATGCAAACAGTCAGGGTAGCCAGTCGGGGGGGGGGGGGCAATGCAAACAGTCAGGGTAGCCAGTCGGGGGGCGCAATGCAAACAGTCAGGGTAGCCAGTCGGGGGGGCAATGCAAACAGTCAGGGTAGCCAGTCGGGGGCGCAATGCAAACAGTCAGGGTAGCCAGTCGGGGGGCGCAATGCAAACAGTCAGGGTAGCCAGTCGGGGGGGGGCAATGCAAACAGTCAGGGTAGCCAGTCGGGGGCGCAATGCAAACAGTCAGGGTAGCCAGTCGGGGGGCAATGCAAACAGTCAGGGTAGCCAGTCGGGGGGGGCGCAATGCAAACAGTCAGGGTAGCCAGTCGGGGGCGCAATGCAAACAGTCAGGGTAGCCAGTCGGGGGGGGGGGGCAATGCAAACAGTCAGGGTAGCCAGTCGGGGGCAATGCAAACAGTCAGGGTAGCCAGTCGGGGGGGCGCAATGCAAACAGTCAGGGTAGCCAGTCGGGGGGGGGGGGCAATGCAAACAGTCAGGGTAGCCAGTCGGGGGGCAATGCAAACAGTCAGGGTAGCCAGTCGGGGGGCGCAATGCAAACAGTCAGGGTAGCCAGTCGGGGGGGCGCAATGCAAACAGTCAGGGTAGCCAGTCGGGGGGCAATGCAAACAGTCAGGGTAGCCAGTCGGGGGGCGCAATGCAAACAGTCAGGGTAGCCAGTCGGGGGGCAATGCAAACAGTCAGGGTAGCCAGTCGGGGGGCAATGCAAACAGTCAGGGTAGCCAGTCGGGGGGCAATGCAAACAGTCAGGGTAGCCAGTCGGGGGGGGCAATGCAAACAGTCAGGGTAGCCAGTCGGGGGGCGCAATGCAAACAGTCAGGGTAGCCAGTCGGGGGGGGGGGGCAATGCAAACAGTCAGGGTAGCCAGTCGGGGGGGCAATGCAAACAGTCAGGGTAGCCAGTCGGGGGGGGGGGCAATGCAAACAGTCAGGGTAGCCAGTCGGGGGGGGGGGGGGCAATGCAAACAGTCAGGGTAGCCAGTCGGGGGGGCAATGCAAACAGTCAGGGTAGCCAGTCGGGGGGCAATGCAAACAGTCAGGGTAGCCAGTCGGGGGGGGGCGATGCAAACAGTCAGGGTAGCCAGTCGGGGGGGGGGAATGCAAACAGTCAGGGTAGCCAGTCGGGGGGGGGCGATGCAAACAGTCAGGGTAGCCAGTCGGGGGGGGGGGCAATGCAAACAGTCAGGGTAGCCAGTCGGGGGGCGCAATGCAAACAGTCAGGGTAGCCAGTCGGGGGGGCGCAATGCAAACAGTCAGGGTAGCCAGTCGGGGGGGGCAATGCAAACAGTCAGGGTAGCCAGTCGGGGGGGGGCAATGCAAACAGTCAGGGTAGCCAGTCGGGGGGAGGGGCAATGCAAACAGTCAGGGTAGCCAGTCGGGGGGGCAATGCAAACAGTCAGGGTAGCCAGTCGGGGGGGCAATGCAAACAGTCAGGGTAGCCAGTCGGGGGGCAATGCAAACAGTCAGGGTAGCCAGTCGGGGGGTAGCCATTTGATTAGCTGTTCAGTTCATGTGTTCACTTCAGTCATTTGATTAATTTGATCGTCCATATAATCATTAAAGTTCAACGCTCCCGTCAAGTAGGTCCAAAAGGCTCCTTCTGCCCCGAAGCCATATTGACTCTACCGGTACCCCCTGCATATTGACTCTACCGGTACCCCCTGCACATTGACTAACCTGTACCCCCTGCATATTGACTCTACCGGTACCCCCTGCACATTGACTAACCTGTACCCCCTGTATATTGACTCTACCGGTACCCCCTGCATATTGACTCTACCGGTACCCCCTGCACATTGACTAACCTGTACCCCCTGCATATTGACTCTACCGGTACCCCCTGCATATCGACTCTACCGGTACCCCCTGCACATTGACTCTGTACCGGTACCCCCTGCACATTGACTCTACCGGTACCCCTGCACATTGACTCTACCGGTAACCCCTGCACATTGACTAACCTGTACCCCCTGCACATTGACTCTGTACCGGTACCCCCTGCACATTGACTCTACCGGTACCCCCTGCACATTGACTCTACCGGTACCCCCTGCACATTGACTCTACCGGTACCCCCTGCACATTGACTAACCTGTACCCCCTGCACATTGACTCTGTACCGGTACCCCCTGCACATTGACTCTGTACCGGTACCCCCTGCACATTGACTCTGTACCGGTACCCCCTGCACATTGACTCTACCGGTACCCCCTGCACATTGACTCTACCGGTACCCCCTGCACATTGACTCTACCGGTACCCCCTGCACATTGACTCTACCGGTACCCCCTGCACATTGACTCTACCGGTACCTCCTGCACATTGACTCTGTACCGGTACCCCTGCACATTGACTCTACCGGTACCCCCTGCACATTGACTCTGTACCGGTACCCCTGCACATTGACTCTACCGGTACCCCCTGCACATTGACTCTGTACCGGTACCCCCTGCACATTGACTCTGTACTGGTACCCCCTGCACATTGACTCTGTACCGGTACCCCCTGCACATTGACTCTGTACCGGTACCCCCTGCACATTGACTCTCAGGTACCCCCTGCACATTGACTCTCCCGGGGGCACATTGACTCTACCGGTACCCCTGCACATTGACTCACCGGTACCCCTGCACATTGACTCTACCGGTACCTCCTGCACATTGACTCTGTCAGGGCACATTGACTCTACCGGTACCCCCTGCACATTGACTCTGTACCGGTACCCCTGCACATTGACTCTACCGGTACCCCCTGCACATTGACTCTGTACCGGTACCCCTGCACATTGACTCTACCGGTACCCCCTGCACATTGACTCTACCGGTACCCCCTGCACATTGACTAACCTGCACCCCTGCACATTGACTCTGTACCGGTACCCCCTGCACATTGACTCTGTACCGGTACCCCCTGCACATTGACTCTGTACCGGTACCCCCTGCACATTGACTCTACCGGTACCCCCTGCACATTGACTCTACCGGTACCCCCTGCACATTGACTCTACCGGTATCCCCTGCACATTGACTCTACCGGTACCCCCTGCACATTGACTCTGTACCGGTACCCCTGCACATTGACTCTACCGGTACCCCCTGCACATTGACTCTGTACCGGTACCCCTGCACATTGACTCTGTACCGGTACCCCCTGCACATTGACTCTGTACCGGTACCCCTGCACATTGACTCTGTACCGGTACCCCTGCACATTGACTCTGTACCGGTACCCCCTGCACATTGACTCTGTACCGGTACCCCTGCACATTGACTCTGTACCGGTACCCCTGCACATTGACTCTGTACCGGTACCCCTGCACATTGACTCTACCGGTACCCCCTGCACATTGACTCTGTACCGGTACCCCTGCACATTGACTCTACCGGTACCCCATGCACATTAACTCTGTACCAGTACCCCTGCACATTGACTCTACCGGTACCCCTGCACATTGACTCTACCGGTACCCCCTGCACATTGACTAACCTGCACCCCCTGCACATTGACTCTGTACCCCCCCTGCACATTGACTCTGTACCGGTACCCCCTGCACATTGACTCTGTACCGGTACCCCTGCACATTGACTCTACCGGTACCCCCTGCACATTGACTCTACCGGTACCCCCTGCACATTGACTCTACCGGTACCCCCTGCACATTGACTCTGTACCGGTACCCCTGCACATTGACTCTACCGGTACCCCCTGCACATTGACTCTGTACCGGTACCCCTGCACATTGACTCTGTACCGGTACCCCCTGCACATTGACTCTGTACCGGTACCCCCTGCACATTGACTCTGTACCGGTACCCCTGCACATTGACTCTGTACCGGTACCCCCTGCACATTGACTCTGTACCGGTATGCACATTGACTCTGTACCGGTACCCCCTGCACATTGACTCTGTACCGGTACCCCTGCACATTGACTCTGTACCGGTACCCCTGCACATTGACTCTGTACCGGTACCCCTGCACATTGACTCTACCGGTACCCCCTGCACATTGACTCTGTACCGGTACCCCTGCACATTGACTCTACCGGTACCCCCTGCACATTGACTCTGTACCGGTACCCCTGCACATTGACTCTACCGGTACCCCCTGCACATTGACTCTACCGGTACCCCCTGCACATTGACTAACCTGCACCCCCTGCACATTGACTCTGTACCGGTACCCCCTGCACATTGACTCTGTACCGGTACCCCCTGCACATTGACTCTACCGGTACCCCCTGCACATTGACTCTACCGGTACCCCCTGCACATTGACTCTACCGGTACCCCCTGCACATTGACTCTACCGGTACCCCCTGCACATTGACTCTACCGGTATCCCCTGCACATTGACTCTACCGGTACCCCCTGCACATTGACTCTGTACCGGTACCCCTGCACATTGACTCTACCGGTACCCCCTGCACATTGACTCTGTACCGGTACCCCTGCACATTGACTCTGTACCGGTACCCCCTGCACATTGACTCTGTACCGGTACCCCTGCACATTGACTCTGTACCGGTACCCCCTGCACATTGACTCTGTACTGGTACCCCTGCACATTGACTCTGTACCGGTACCCCTGCACATTGACTCTGTACCGGTACCCCTGCACATTGACACTGTACCGGTACCCCCTGCACATTGACTCTGTACCGGTACCCCCTGCACATTGACTCTGTACCGGTACCCCTGCACATTGACTCTGTACCGGTACCCCTGCACATTGACTCTGTACTGGTACCCCTGCACATTGACTCTGTACCGGTACCCCTGCACATTGACTCTGTACCGGTACCCCTGCACATTGACTCTGTACCGGTACCCCCCTGTATATAGCCTCCACATTGACTCTGTACCGGTACCCCCTGTATATAGCCTCCACATTGACTCTGTACCGGTACCCCCTGTATATAGCCTCCACATTGACTCTGTACCGGTACCCCCCTGTATATAGCCTCCACATTGACTCTGTACCGGTACCCCCTGTATATAGCCTCCACATTGACTCTGTACCGGTACCCCCTGTATATAGCCTCCACATTGACTCTGTACCGGTACCCCCTGTATATAGCCTCCACATTGACTCTGTACCGGTACCCCTGTATATAGTCTCCACATTGACTCTGTACCGGTACCCCCTGTATATAGCCTCCACATTGACTCTGTACCGGTACCCCCCTGTATATAGCCTCCACATTGACTCTGTACCGGTACCCCCCTGTATATAGCCTCCACATTGACTCTGTACCGGTACCCCCCTGTATATAGCCTTGTAATTTTATTGTTTTACTTTTTATTTTATTTGAGTAAATATTTGCTTAACTCTAACTCTCTCTTTCTTGAACTGCATTGTTGGTTAAGGGCTACTACACCTGTTGTATTCAGCATTTCACTGTGAGGTCTACTACACCTGTTGTATTCAGCATTTCACTGTAAGGTCTACTACACCTGTTGTATTCAGCATTTCACTGTGAGGTCTACTACACCTGTTGTATTCAGCATTTCACTGTAAGGTCTACTACACCTGTTGTATTCAGCATTTCACTGTAAGGTCTACTACACCTGTTGTATTCAGCATTTCACTGTAAGGTCTACTACACCTGTTGTATTCAGCATTTCACTGTGAGGTCTACTCCACCTGTTGTATTCAGCATTTAACTGTAAGGTTTACTACACCTGTTGTATTCAGCATTTCACTGTAAGGTCTACATACACCTGTTGTATTCAGTGCTTGTGACAAATACGATTTGATTTAATATGAAGTACTCCCGTTTCTAGACTGTTATCCTAACTCTCCCCACTAGATGTCGCTATAACACCACTTCTTGTAGTAACTTATTGAACTGTACGGCAGGACACTGGCAACAGATCATATCATGTATTTACATGTCATATCCTCGCATTAAGCTGGAGAAAAAACAACAACAACAACACCACCACCAATCATTTTTATACTGTAGCTACATTTATGTTTAGTGGAACTCATCTGTCATAAAATATGACCAGATTAAAAAAACACATGCTCACAACAACACAATCAAATCAAATCAACAAACCCATAAAAGATAAGTCACTTCAACTGTCATTCACCATTATTACATACAGATAAATAATGTACAGAGATATTTACAATATGCACAACTAGAAACACAATGGAAATGCACAACAACAACAAAAAACACAGTTTTTGGATCCCCCGAAACAGGAAGGAGATTAGAAGGTAAAATCATGGCCCGCCGGCCCAGCCATTACAGACTCATTGACTTGAACGGTGGTCTCCGTTCTAGCGATTCTATTTCTACGATTGCGCCGACTCCTCCCCTTTTTTTGATGGTAAAATCAAAAACCGTTTACAACAATAATTCATCTTGAATTCCTATTTTGCAGGACATACAGTACAGTAACATTTAGGCATTTTAACTTCTAGTGAAACATGATTTTATATATATATATAAAATGAACACGTTACGTACAGTATAGACCACATTCCACAAGAAATGGGAAAGTATTGATGCATGTTGTTGTTGTTGTTGTCGTCGTCATCCGATGAGGATATAAAGGCATCGAAAAACCACAGGAACACAAGCGAGAGAGAGAGAGACGGAGAGAGAGAGAGGGAGAGAGAGAGAGAGAGAGAGAGAGAGAGAGAGAGAGAGAGAGGAGAGAGAGAGAGAGAGACAGAGACAGAGAGAGAGAGAGAGGCACCCTGTCCCCAAAAGTGCCCCCTAACCCCTAGACACTTCTCTCCTAACCCCTAGACACTTCTCTCCTAACCCCTAGACACTTCTCTCCTAACCCCTAGACACTTCTCTCCTAACCCCTAGACACTTCTCTCCTAACACTTCTCTCCTAACCCCTAGACACTTTTCTCCTATCCCCAAGACACTTCTCTCCTAACCCCAAGACACTTCTCTCCTAACCCCTAGACACTTCTCTCCTAATCCCCTAGACACTTCTCTCCTAACCCCTAGACACTTCTCTCCTAACCCCTAGACACGTCTCTCCTAACCCCTAGACACGTCTCTCCTAACCCCGAGACACTTCTCTCCTAACACTTCTCTCCTAACCCCTAGACACTTCTCTCCTAACCCCTAGACACTTCTCTCCTAACCCCTAGACACGTCTCTCCTAACCCCGAGACACTTCTCTCCTAACACTTCTCTCCTAACCCCAAGACACTTCTCTCCTAACCCCTAGACACTTCTCTCCTAACCCCTAGACACTTCTCTCCTAACCCCTAGACACTTCTCTCCTAACCCCTAGACACTTCTCTCCTAACCCCAAGACACTTCTCTCCTAGCCCCAAGACACTTCTCTCCTAACCCCTAGACACTTCTCTCCTAACCCCAAGACACTTCTCTCCTAACCCCTAGACACTTCTCTCCTAACCCCTAGACACTTCTCTCCTAACCCCTAGACACTTCTCTCCTAACCCCTAGACACTTCTCTCCTAACCCCTAGTCACGGTGTTGATCTGAGAAGGTTTAAGCTGCATAGCAGAAAAAAGGGGGGGAACCTTTTACCATGTTACTTCCTCACCTCCTCTCAAATCTACACGTGTCTCGAGATAGAATCACTATCTCCTTTATTACATAGGTATCTTTAGAGTAGAAATGGTCCTGGGTGTAGGGGTCAGAGGTTGGTTTGGAACAGGCCGAGGGTTCCAGATTAGAGGTGATTCACTGCAAAATGTAAAACATTGTGCTTCTGTATCAGTCCTGATGGCAGAAAGCAGAAAGACTAGAGGCCGATATTTTTGGGGAATATTTATAAACTGTATCCTTCCTGATAGCAGATAGACAGATACTGATGGAAATATATAGAGACTGTACCCCTAATTTCTGTTACTTCCTCAATCGGCTGATCAAACTAACGAGAGAGAGAGAGAGAGAGAGAGAGAGAGAGAGAGAGAGAGAGAGAGAGAGAGAGAGAGCTAGAGAGAGAGAGCTAGAGAGAGCTAGAGAGAGAGAGAGAGAGAGCTAGAGAGAGAGCTAGAGAGAGAGAGCTAGAGAGAGAGAGCGCTAGAGAGAGAGCTAGAGAGAGAGAGAGCTAGAGAGAGAGAGAGAGAGCTAGAGAGAGAGAGAGAGAGAGAGCTAGAGAGAGAGCTAGAGAGAGAGAGAGAGAGCTAGAGAGAGAGAGAGCTAGAGAGAGAGCTAGAGAGAGGGAGAGAGCTAGAGAGAGAGAGAGAGAGAGAGAGAGAGCTAGAGAGAGAGCTAGAGAGAGAGAGAGAGAGCTAGAGAGAGAGAGAGAGCTAGAGAGAGAGCTAGAGAGAGAGAGAGAGCTAGAGAGAGAGAGAGAGCTAGAGAGAGAGAGAGAGAGAGCTAGAGAGAGAGAGTGAGAGCTAGAGAGAGAGAGCTAGAGAGAGAGCTAGAGAGAGAGAGCAAGAGAGAGAGAGAGAGAGAGAGAGAGAGAGAGAGAGCTCTGCGTGTCTGTGTGCTTGCTGTGTTGCCTCGCTCCAGTTGTTTGACCGTGATAACACGGGTCTGTCTGTGCTGCAGTCTTTTGTAAAGTCCCAAACGCCTTCAGTCTAGATCTGCATCCAGGCCCAGTCTGCTGTTCTAGTACTCCAGAGCCACTTCATAGCAGAACTTGTACTGATCCTGTAGAACACAAACAAACAAGGGGCAGGTATTCTTCACCATTAATCTGATCTAGGCTACATACACTCTAATCTGATCTAGGCTACATACACTCTAATCTGATCTAGGCTACATACACTCTAATCTGATCTAGGCTACATACACTCTAATCTGATCTAGGCTACATACACTCTAATCTGATCTAGGCTACATACACTCTAATCTGATCTAGGCTACATACACTCTAATCTGATCTAGGCTACATAAACTAATCTGATCTAGGCTACATACACTCTAATCTGATCTAGGCTACATAAACTCTAATCTGATCTAGGCTACATACACTCTAATCTGATCTAGGCTACATAAACTCTAATCTGATCTAGGCTACATACACTCTAATCTGATCTAGGCTACATACACTCTAATCTGATCTAGGCTACATACACTCTAATCTGATCTAGGCTACATAAACTCTAATCTGATCTAGGCTACATAAACTCTAATCTGATCTAGGCTACATAAACTCTAATCTGATCTAGGCTACATAAACTCTAATCTGATCTAGGCTACATAAACACGAATCTGATCTAGGCTACATAAACACTAATAATATATGCCATTTAGCAGATGCTTTTATCCAAAGCGACTTACAGTCATGTGTGCATACATTCGACATATGGGTGGTCCCGGGGATCGAACCCACTACCCTGGCGTTACAAGCGCCATGCTCTACCAACTGAGCTACAGAAGGACCACTGATCTAAAGACTAATCTGATCTAGGCTACATAAACTCTAATCTGATCTAGGCTACATAAACATTGACACACTACATTGAACATTGAATATTGTGCTGTCTTGTCATGACTTGACACTGACCCTATGAGTTGACAAGACAACACACTCTGGGACCAGACTAGGAGAGAGGACTTAGTACCCTACCAGTAGGTCAACTGTAGTGTTAATGATTACAGGATGTGTTTCTGTAGTGTTAATGATTACAGAATGAGTTTCTTTAGTGTTAATGATTACAGAATGTGTTTCTGTAGTGTTAATGATTACAGAATGTGTTTCCTACCAGTAGGTCATCTGTAGTGTTAATGATTACAGGATGTGTTTCCTACCAGTAGGTCATCTGTAGTGTTAATGATTACAGAATGTGTTTCCTACCAGTAGGTCATCTGTAGTGTTAATGATTACAGGATGTGTTTCCTACCAGTAGGTCATCTGTAGTGTTAATGATTACAGGATGTGTTTCCTACCAGTAGGTCATCTGTAGTGTTAATGATTACAGGATGTGTTTCCTACCAGTAGGTCATCTGTAGTGTTAATGATTACAGAATGTGTTTCCTACCAGTAGGTCATCTGTAGTGTTAATGATTACAGAATGTGTTTCCTACCAGTAGGTCATCTGTAGTGTTAATGATTACAGGATGTGTTTCCTACCAGTAGGTCATCTGTAGTGTTAATGATTACAGGATGTGTTTCTGTAGTGTTAATGATTACAGGATGTGTTTCTGTAATGTTAATGATTACAGGATGTGTTTCCTACCAGTAGTTCATCTGTAGTGTTAATGATTACAGAATGTGTTTCTGTAATGTTAATGATTACAGGATGTGTTTCCTACCAGTAGGTCATCTGTAGTGTTAATGATTACAGGATGTGTTTCCTACCAGTAGGTCATTTGTAGTGTTAATGATTACAGAATGTGTTTCCTACCAGTAGGTCATCTGTAGTGTTAATGATTACAGAATGTGTTTCCTACCAGTAGGTCATCTGTAGTGTTAATGATTACAGGATGTGTTTCTGTAGTGTTAATGATTACAGGATGTGTTTCTGTAGTGTTAATGATTACAGGATGTGTTTCCTACCAGTAGGTCATCTGTAGTGTTAATGATTACAGGATGTGTTTCCTACCAGTAGGTCATCTGTAGTGTTAATGATTACAGGATGTGTTTCCTACCAGTAGGTCATCTGTAGTGTTAATGATTACAGGATGTGTTTCCTACCAGTAGGTCATCTGTAGTGTTAATGATTACAGAATGTGTTTCCTACCAGTAGATCATCTGTAGTGTTAATGATTACAGGATGTGTTTCTGTAGTGTTAATGATTACAGGATGTGTTTCTGTAGTGTTAATGATTACAGGATGTGTTTCTGTAATGTTAATGATTACAGGATGTGTTTCTGTAATGTTAATGATTACAGGATGTGTTTCTGTAATGTTAATGATTACAGGATGTGTTTCTGTAATGTTAATGATTACAGGATGTGTTTATGTAATGTCAATGATTACAGGATGTGTTTCTGTAATGTTAATGATTACAGGATGTGTTTCCTACCAGTAGGTCATCTGTAGTGTTAATGATTATAGGATGTGTTTCCTACCAGTAGGTCATCTGTAGTGTTAATGATTACAGGATGTGTTTCTGTAGTGTTAATGATTACAGGATGTGTTTCCTACCAGTAGGTCATCTGTAGTGTTAATGATTACAGGATGTGTTTCCTACCAGTAGGTCATCTGTAGTGTTAATGATTACAGGATGTGTTTCCTACCAGTAGGTCATCTGTAATGTTAATGATTACAGGATGTGTTTCCTACCAGTAGGTCATCTGTAGTGTTAATGATTACAGAATGTGTTTCCTACCAGTAGGTCATCTGTAGTGTTAATGATTACAGGATGTGTTTCTGTAGTGTTAATGATTACAGGATGTGTTTCTGTAGTGTTAATGATTACAGGATGTGTTTCCTACCAGTAGGTCATCTGTAGTGTTAATGATTACAGGATGTGTTTCCTACCAGTAGGTCATCTGTAGTGTTAATGATTACAGGATGTGTTTCCTACCAGTAGATCATCTGTAGTGTTAATGATTACAGGATGTGTTTCTGTAGTGTTAATGATTACAGGATGTGTTTCTGTAGTGTTAATCATTACAGGATGTGTTTCTGTAATGTTAATGATTACAGGATGTGTTTCTGTAATGTTAATGATTACAGGATGTGTTTCTGTAATGTTAATGATTACAGGATGTGTTTCTGTAATGTTAATGATTACAGGATGTGTTTCTGTAATGTCAATGATTACAGGATGTGTTTCTGTAATGTTAATGATTACAGGATGTGTTTCCTACCAGTAGGTCATCTGTAGTGTTAATGATTACAGGATGTGTTTCCTACCAGTAGGTCATCTGTAGTGTTAATGATTACAGGATGTGTTTCTGTAGTGTTAATGATTACAGGATGTGTTTCCTACCAGTAGGTCATCTGTAGTGTTAATGATTACAGGATGTGTTTCCTACCAGTAGGTCATCTGTAGTGTTAATGATTACAGGATGTGTTTCCTACCAGTAGGTCATCTGTAATGTTAATGATTACAGGATGTGTTTCCTACCAGTAGGTCATCTGTAGTGTTAATGATTACAGAATGTGTTTCCTACCAGTAGGTCATCTGTAG
Organism: Oncorhynchus gorbuscha; assembly: GCF_021184085.1. Lineage (NCBI taxonomy): Eukaryota > Metazoa > Chordata > Actinopteri > Salmoniformes > Salmonidae > Oncorhynchus > Oncorhynchus gorbuscha. The sequence continues at coordinate 75,358,450 of NC_060180.1, read as the reverse complement.
TGTTAACGATTACAGGATGTGTTTCCTACCAGTAGGTCATCTGTAGTGTTAATGATTACAGGATGTGTTTCCTACCAGTAGGTAATCTGTAGTGTTAATGATTACATAATGTGTTTCCTACCAGTAGGTCATCTGTAGTGTTAATGATTACAGAATGTGTTTCTGTAGTGTTAATGATTACAGGATGTGTTTCTGTAATGTTAATGATTACATGATGTGTTTCTGTAATGTTAATGATTACAGGATGTGTTTCTGTAATGTTAATGATTACAGGATGTGTTTCTGTAATGTCAATGATTACAGGATGTGTTTCTGTAATGTTAATGATTACAGGATGTGTTTCCTACCAGTAGGTCATCTGTAGTGTTAATGATTACAGGATGTGTTTCCTACCAGTAGGTCATCTGTAGTGTTAATGATTACAGAATGTGTTTCTGTAGTGTTAATGATTACAGGATGTGTTTCCTACCAGTAGGTCATCTGTAGTGTTAATGATTACAGGATGTGTTTCCTACCAGTAGGTCATCTGTAGTGTTAATGATTACAGGATGTGTTTCCTACCAGTAGGTCATCTGTAATGTTAATGATTACAGGATGTGTTTCCTACCAGTAGGTCATCTGTAGTGTTAATGATTACAGAATGTGTTTCCTACCAGTAGGTCATCTGTAGTGTTAATGATTACAGGATGTGTTTCCTACCAGTAGGTCATCTGTAGTGTTAATGATTACAGGATGTGTTTCCTACCAGTAGGTCATCTGTAGTGTTAATGATTACAGAATGTGTTTCCTACCAGTAGGTCATCTGTAGTGTTAATGATTACAGAATGTGTTTCTGTAGTGTTAATGATTACAGGATGTGTTTCTGTAGTGTTAATGATTACAAAATGTGTTTCCTACCAGTAGGTCATCTGTAGTGTTAATGATTACAGGATGTGTTTCCTACCAGTAGGTCATCTGTAGTGTTAATGATTACAGAATGTGTTTCCTACCAGTAGATCATCTGTAGTGTTAATGATTACAGGATGTGTTTCTGTAGTGTTAATGATTACAGGATGTGTTTCTGTAGTGTTAATGATTACAGGATGTGTTTCTGTAATGTTAATGATTACAGGATGTGTTTCTGTAATGTTCATGATTACAGGATGTGTTTCTGTAATGTTAATGATTACAGGATGTGTTTCTGTAATGTTAATGATTACAGGATGTGTTTCTGTAATGTCAATGATTACAGGATGTGTTTCTGTAATGTTAATGATTACAGGATGTGTTTCCTACCAGTAGGTCATCTGTAGTGTTAATGATTACAGGATGTGTTTCCTACCAGTAGGTCATCTGTAGTGTTAATGATTACAGGATGTGTTTCTGTAGTGTTAATGATTACAGGATGTGTTTCCTACCAGTAGGTCATCTGTAGTGTTAATGATTACAGGATGTGTTTCCTACCAGTAGGTCATCTGTAGTGTTAATGATTACAGGATGTGTTTCCTACCAGTAGGTCATCTGTAATGTTAATGATTACAGGATGTGTTTCCTACCAGTAGGTCATCTGTAGTGTTAATGATTACAGAATGTGTTTCCTACCAGTAGGTCATCTGTAGTGTTAATGATTACAGGATGTGTTTCTGTAGTGTTAATGATTACAGGATGTGTTTCTGTAGTGTTAATGATTACAGGATGTGTTTCCTACCAGTAGGTCATCTGTAGTGTTAATGATTACAGGATGTGTTTCCTACCAGTAGGTCATCTGTAGTGTTAATGATTACAGGATGTGTTTCCTACCAATAGGTCATCTGTAGTGTTAATGATTACAGGATGTGTTTCTGTAGTGTTAATGATTTCAGGATGTGTTTCTGTAGTGTTAATGATTACAGGATGTGTTTCTGTAGTGTTAATGATTACAGGATGTGTTTCTGTAGTGTTAATGATTTCAGGATGTGTTTCTGTAGTGTTAATGATTACAGGATGTGTTTCTGTAGTGTTAATGATTACAGGCTGTGTTTCTGTAGTGTTAATGATTACAGGATGTGTTTCCTACCAGTAGGTCATCTGTAGTGTTAATGATTACAGGATGTGTTTCCTACCAGTAGGTCATCTGTAGTGTTAATGATTACAGGATGTGTTTCTGTAATGTTAATGATTACAGGATGTGTTTCCTACCAGTAGGTCATCTGTAGTGTTAATGATTACAGGATGTGTTTCTGTAATGTTAATGATTACAGGATGTGTTTCCTACCAGTAGGTCGACCATGTTGGGTTTGTTGTTCCTCAGTGTTTTGACGGCGTGGAAAACGTCTACAGAACGTTGCTGTTGTAACATCTCACACACGATGCTGATGGCACAGAACGTCCCACTGCGCCCTCCTCCGTTACTGCAGGGATGAGGGAGAGAGAGAGAGAGAGAGAGGAGGAGCGAGAGACAGAGGAGAGAGAGAGAGAGAGAGAGAGAGAGAGAGAGAGAGAGAGAGAGAGAGAGAGAGAGAGAGAGAGAGAGAGAGAGAGAGAGAGAGAGAGAGAGAGAGAGAGAGGCAGAGAGAGAGCGAGAGAGAGAGAGAGAGAGAGAGGCAGAGGGAGAGAGAGAGAGAGAGAGAGAGGGTGAGAGAGAGAGAGAGAGAGAGAGGGAGAGAGAGAGAGAGGCAGAGAGAGAGCGAGAGAGAGAGAGACAGAGGGTGAGAGAGAGAGAGGGAGAGAGAGAGAGAGAGAGAGAGAGAGAGAGAGAGAGAGAGAGAGAGAGAGAGAGAGAGAGAGAGAGAGAGAGGCAGAGAGAGAGAGAGGCAGAGAGAGAGCGAGAGAGAGAGAGGCAGAGAGAGAGAGGCAGAGAGAGAGAGAGAGAGAGGGAGAGGGGGGGGTGTATTCAGTAAGGTGAAACAGATAGATATGTAATCAAATCAAAATCAAATCAAATCAAATTTTATTTGTCACATACACATGGTTAGCAGATGTTAATGCGAGTGTAGCGAAATGCTTGTGCTTCTAGTTCCGACAATGCAGTGATAACCAACAAGTAATCTAACTAACAATTCCAAAACTACTGTCTTATACACAGTGTAAGGGGATAAGGAACATGTACATAAGGATATATGAATGAGTGATGGTACAGAGCAGCATACAGTAGATGGTATCGAGTACAGTATATACATATGAGATGAGTGTGTAGACAAAGTAAACAAAGTGGCATAGTTAAAGTGGCTAGTGATACATGTGTTACATAAGGATGCAGTCGATGTTGTAGAGTACAGTATATACATATGCATATGAGATGAATAATGTAGGGTAAGTAACATTATATAAGGTAGCATTGTTTAAAGTGGCTAGTGATATATTTACATCATTTCCATCAATTCCCATTATTAAAATGGCTGGAGTTGGGTCAGTGTCAATGACAGTGTGTTGGCAGCAGCCACTCAATGTTAGTGGTGGCTATTTAACAGTCTGATGGCCTTGAGATAGATGCTGTTTTTCAGTCTCTCGGTCCCAGCTTTGATGCACCTGTACTGACCTCGCCTTCTGGATGATAGCGGGGTGAACAGGCAGTGGTTCGGGTGGTTGATGTCCTTGATGATCTTTATGGCCTTCCTGTAACAACGGGTGGTGTAGGTGTCCTGGAGGGCAGGTAGTTTGCCCCCGGTGATGCATTGTGCAGTCCTCACTACCCTCTGGAGAGCCTTACGGTTGAGGGCGGAGCAGTTGCCGTACCAGGCGGTGATACAGCCCGCCAGGATGCTCTCGATTGTGCATCTCTAGAAGTTTGTGAGTGCTTTTGGTGACAAGCCAAATTTTTTCAGCCTCCTGAGGTTGAATAGGCGCTGCTGCGCCTTCTTCACGACGCTGTCAGTGTGAGTGGACCAATTCAGTTTGTCTGTGATGTGTATGCCGAGGAACTTAAAACTAGCTTTACCCTCTCCACTACTGTTCCATCGATGTGGATAGGGGGTGTTCCCTCTGCTGTTTCCTGAAGTCCACAATCATCTCCTTAGTTTTGTTGACGTTGAGTGTGAGGTTATTTTCCTGACACCACACTCCAAGGGCCCTCACCTCCTCCCTGTAGGCCGTCTCGTCGTTGTTGGTAATCAAGCCTACCACTGTTGTGTCGTCCGCAAACTTGATGATTGAGTTGGAGGCGTGCGTGGCCACGCAGTCGTGGGTGAACAGGGAGTACAGGAGAGGGCTCAGAACGCACCCTTGTGGGGCCCCGTGTTGAGGATCAGCGGGGAGGAGATGTTGTTGCCTACCCTCACCACCTGGGGCGGCCCGTCAGGAAGTCCAGTACCCAGTTGCACAGGGCGGGGTCGAGACCCAGGGTCTCGAGCTTGATGACGAGCTTGGAGGGTACTATGGTGTTGAATGCCGAGCTGTAGTCGATGAACAGCATTCTCACATAGGTATTCCTCTTGTCCAGGTGGGTTAGGGCAGTGTGCAGTGTGGTTGAGATTGCATCGTCTGTGGACCTATTTGGGCGGTAAGCAAATTGGAGTGGGTCTAGGGTGTCAGGTAGGGTGGAGGTGATATGGTCCTTGACTAGTCTCTCAAAGCACTTCATGATGACGGAAGTGAGTGCTACGGGCGGTAGTCGTTTAGCTCAGTTACCTTAGCTTTCTTGGGAACAGGAACAATGGTGGCCCTCTTGAAGCATGTGGGAACAGCAGACTGGTATAGGGATTGATTGAATATGTCCGTAAACACACCGGCCAGCTGGTCTGCGCATGCTCGGAGGGCGCGGCTGGGGATGCCGTCTGGGCCTGCAGCCTTGCGAGGGTTAACACGTTTAAATGTCTTACTCACCTCGGCTGCAGTGAAGGAGAGACTGCATGTTTCCGTTGCAGGCCGTGTCAGTGGCACTGTATTGTCCTCAAAGCGGGCAAAAAAAGTTATTTAGTCTGCCTGGGAGCAAGACATCCTGGTCCGTGACTGGGCTGGATTTCATCTTGTAGTCCGTGATTGACTTGCCTCTTGTGTCTGAGCCATTGAATTGAGATTCCACTTTGTCTCTGTACTGACGCTTAGCTTGTTTGATAGCCTTACGGAGGGAATAGCTGCACTGTTTGTATTCAGTCATGTTGCCAGACACCTTGCCCTGATTAAAAGCAGTGGTTCGCGCTTTCAGTTTCACGCGAATGCTGCCATCAATCCACGGTTTCTGGTTAGGGAATGTTTTTATCGTTGCTATGGGAATAACATCTTCGAAGCACGTTCTAATGAACTCGCACACCGAATCAGCGTATTCGTCAATATTCCCATCTGACGCAATACGAAACATGTCCCAGTCCACGTGATGGAAGCAGTCTTGGAGTGTGGAGTCAGCTTGGTCTGACCAGCGTTGGACAGACCTCAGCGTGGGAGCCTCTTGTTTTAATTTCTGTCTGTAGGCAGGGATCAGCAAAATGGAGTCGTGGTCAGCTTTTCCGAAAGGGGGGCGGGGCAGGGCCTTATATGCGTCGCGGAAGTTAGAGTAACAATGATCCAAGGTTTTACCACCCCTGGTTGCGCAATCGATATGCTGATAAAATTTAGGGAGTCTTGTTTTCAGATTGGCTTTGTTAAAATCCCCAGCTACAATGAATGCAGCCTCCGGATAAATGTTTTCCAGTTTGCAAAGAGTTAAATAAAGTTCGTTCAGAGCCATCGATGTGTCTGCTTGGGGGGGATATATACGGCTGTGATTATAATCGAAGAGAATTCTCTTGGAAGATAATGCGGTCTACATTTGATTGTGAGGAATTCTAAATCAGGTGAACAGAAGGATTTGAGTTCCTGTATGTTTTCTTCATCACACCATGTCCCGTTAGTCATGAGGCATACGCCCCTCCACTCTTCTTACCAGAGAGATGTTTGTTTCTGTCGGCGCGATGCGTGGAGAAACCCGTTGGCTGCACCGCCCTGGATAGCGTTTTCCCAGTAAGCCATGTCTCCGTAAAGCAGAGAACGTTGCAGTCTCTGATGTCCCTCTGGAATGCCACCCTTGCTCGGATTTCATCAACCTTGTTGTCGAGAGACTGGACATTGGCAAGAAGAATACTGGGAAGTGGTGCGCGATGTGCCCTTTTCCGGAGTCTGACCAGAACACCGCCGCGTTTCCCTCTTTTTCGGAGTCGTTTCCTTGGGTCGCTGCATGCGATCCATTCCGTTGTCCTGTTTGTAAGGCAGAACACAGGATCCGCGTCGCGGAAAACATATTCTTGGTCGTACTGATGGTGAGTTGACGCTGATCTTATATTCAGTAGTTCTTCTCGACTGTATGTAATGAAACCTAAGATGACCTGGGGTATTAATGTAAGAAATAACACGTAAAAAAACAAAAAACTGCATAGTTTCCTAGGAACGCGAAGCGAGGCGGCCATCTCAGTCGGCGCCGACAAACTGTAGAGAAGCACAGGAAAATGTTGACTCTCCTAATGAATAGAGCTAACACAATTCCCCTTTTGGAGAAACACAAGGCAAAGGGTTATGGTGGAAATAGGGAGAGAAGTGTATTCATTGGAGCTCAAAGCAAATAGTTGACTATAAGGAACAGATCTATTCATTTTAACTCAGAGCGCTAGTCGACTATAAGGAACAGATCTATTCATTTTAACTCAGAGCGCTAGTCGACTATAAGGAACAGATCTATTCATTTTAACTCAGAGCGCTAGTCGACTATAAGGAACAGATCTATTCATTTTAACTCAGAGCGCTAGTCGACTATAAGGAACAGATCTATTCATTTTAACTCAGAGCGCTAGTCGACTATAAGGAACAGATCTATTCATTTTAACTCAGAGCGCTAGTCGACTATAAGGAACAGATCTATTCATTTTAACTCAGAGCGCTAGTCGACTATAAGGAACAGATCTATTCATTTTAACTCAGAGCGCTAGTCGACTATAAGGAACAGATCTATTCATTTTAACTCAGAGCGCTAGTCGACTATAAGAAACAGATCTATTCATTTTAACTCAGAGCGCTAGTCGACTATAAGGAACAGATCTATTCATTTTAACTCAGAGCGCTAGTCGACTATAAGGAACAGATCTATTCATTTTAACTCAGAGCGCTAGTCGACTATAAGGAACAGATCTATTCATTTTAACTCAGAGCGCTGAGTGAGCTATAAGTTGAACAGATCTATTCATTTTAACTCAGAGTTCTAAAGTTGTATTTATAATTTAACAGATCTATTCATTTTTTAACTCAGAGCGCTATCCAGACTATAAATGAACAGATAAATACTATTCATTTTAACTCAGAGCGCTTGTCAGTAAGCATTTCACTGAACAGTCCTTTTGTATTCACTTTGTGTGAGGTGAGCAGTTGTATTCACAGTTGACCAGCAGATGGGGGTGTTTCCCCTCTCATGAGTTCTAAAGTTGTATTTATTTATTTAAATTTTTCTATATTTACATTTACATTTAAGTCATTTAGCAGACGCTCTTATCCAGAGCGACTTACATTTAAATGTTTTATTTTTACTTCAGTTTCTTTTAGTAAATACTATCTAAACACTTATTTTCTTAAAACTGCAAGGGCTTGTCAGTAAGCATTTCACTGTAAGGTCTATCTACATCTGTTGTATTCAGCATTTCACTGTGAGGTCTACTACACCTGTTGTATTCAGCATTTCACTGTAAGGTCTACTACACCTGTTGTATTCAGCATTTCACTGTGAGGTCTACTACACCTGTTGTATTCAGCATTCCACTGTGAGGTCTACTACACCTGTTGTATTCAGCATTTCACTGTAAGGTCTACTACACCTGTTGTATTCAGCATTTCACTGTAAGGTCTACTACACCTGTTGTATTCAGCATTTCACTGTGAGGTCTACTACACCTGTTGTATTCAGCATTTCACTGTAAGGTCTACTACACCTGTTGTATTCAGCATTTCACTGTAAGGTCTACTACACCTGTTGTATTCAGCATTTCACTGTAAGGTCTACTACACCTGTTGTATTGAGCATTTCACTGTGAGGTCTACTACACCTGTTGTATTGAGCATTTCACTGTGAGGTCTACTACACCTGTTGTATTCAGCATTTCACTGTGAGGTCTACTACACCTGTTGTATTCAGCATTTCACTGTAAGGTCTACTACACCTGTTGTATTCAGCATTTCAAATCAAATCAAATCTATTTATACCTGTTGTATTCAGCATTTCACTGTAAGGTCTACCTAAAACCCCACCTGTTGTATTCAGCATTTCAAAAACTGTGAGGTCTACTACACCTGTTGTATTCAGCATTTCACTGTGAGGTCTAACAGAACACCTGTTGTATTCAGCATTTCAAATAATGAGAACAGTTGAAACTGGAGCACCTGTTGTATTGGGGACAGCAAGGAGCCATCATGTCAGGTAGTCATGTGACTAATAACATTTGATTTGATTGAAAGTAGATTCTCAGCAGGCCTACTCTAACTACTCTAACTCTAACCACTCTAACTCTAACCACTCTAACTAATCTAACTACTCTAACTCTAACCACTCTAACTAATCTAACCACTCTAACTCATACCACTCTAACTAATCTAACCACTCTAACTCATACCACTCTAACTAATCTAACTACTCTAACTCTAAACACTCTAACTCATCTAACCACTCTAACTCATACCATACAACTCTTCTAACTTTCTAACTGCTCTAATTCATACTACTCTAATTCCTCTAACTCATACGACTATAACCACTCTAACTAATCTAACTACTCTAACTCTCTAACTACATTGATTTATACTACTCTAACTCATACCACTCTAACTCATACTATTCTAACTACTCTAACTCATTTAACTAATCTAACTACTCTAACTCATATGACTATAACTATTCTAACTAATACAACTCTAACTACTCAAACTCATACTACTCTAACTGATACTAATCTAACTACTTTAATTCATACTACTTTAATTCATACTATTCTAACTCATACTACTCTAATTCATACTACTCCAACTAATAATACTCTAACTACCCTAACCACTCTAACTCATATTACTCATAATACTCTAACTCATGCTACTCTAACTACTCTAACTCATACTACTCTAATTCATACTACTCCAACTAATAATACTCTAACTACCCTAACCACTCTAACTCATATTACTCATAATACTCTAACTCATGCTACTCTAACTACTCTAACTCATGCTACTCTAACTACTCTAACTCATACTACTCTAACTAATCTAACTCATCTAACTCCAACCACTCTAACTAATACTTTTCTAACTACTCCAACCACTCTAACTAATACTTTTCTAACTACTCTAACCACTCTAACTCATAGTACTCTAACTCATACAACTCTAACTACTCTAACTCATACTACTCTAACTCATGCTACTCTAACTCATACTACTCTAACTCATACTACTCTAACCACTCTAACTAATACTAGTCTAACTCATACTCCTCTAACTACTCTAACTCATATTACTCTAACTCATACTACTCTAACCACACTAACACATGCTACTCTAACTCATACTACTCTAACCACTCTAACTAATACTAGTCTAACTCATACTCCTCTAACTACTCTAACTCATAGTACTCTAACTACTCTAACTCATATTACTCTAACTCATACTACTCTAACCACACTAACACATGCTACTCTAACTCATACTACTCTAACCACTCTAATTCATTCTACTCTAACTACTCTAACCACTCTAAATCATATTACTCTAGCTCATACTACTCTAACCACTCTAATTCATTCTACTCTAACTCATACTACTAACTCATACTACTCTAACCACTCTAATTCATTCTACTCTAACTCATACTACTCTAACCACTCTAATTCATTCTACTCTAACTCATACTACTCTAACCATACCATACTACTCATACTACTCTCTGGAATGTGATACAAACTGGGCAGCGGTGTGCTTTAGGACCATGCGGACGCCTCCGAGCGGTCGGGTCGGCTGTTTGGAGTGTATATCCCCCGAATTCTATAACCAAATTTGCGCCCCTGGTTGGGAAAGGGGCTGTCAACGACTTTTAATAAATACATTCTATTTGAACCTTTATTTAACTTGGCAAGTCAGTTAAAAGAACAAATTCTTATATACAATGACGGGCCGACCCCGGCCAAACCCGGACGACGCTGGGCCAATTGTGCGCCGCCCCATGGGACTCACAATCACGGCTGGATGTGATGCAGCCTGGATTCAAACCAGGGTCTGTAGTGACGCCTCTAGCACTGAGATGCAGTGCCCTTAGACCGCTGAACCAGGGTCTGTAGTGACGCCTCTAGCACTGAGATGCAGTGTCTTAGACCTCTGAACCAGGGTCTGTAGTAACGCCTCTAGCACTGAGATGCAGTGTCTTAGACCTCTGAACCAGGGTCTGTAGTGACGCCTCTAGCACTGAGATGCAGTGGTGTGTGTGTGTGAGTGTGAGTGTGTGAGTGTGTGTGTATGTGTGAGTGTGTGTGTGTGTTAGTGTGTGTTACTTACAGACAGTGCACCACAGTGCGTCCCTCTCCTCCATCATACTCCTCCTGCCATTTGTCCACCTGTCTGATGAGCTTGAGGAAGGAGCGTTTGGACATGGGAGTGTCTCGGTACATTGGCCAACCCAGGAACTGGAACTGTTGCACCATACGGTACCCGTCCTGAGGCTGGAGAGACAGACAGATAGATACAGGTTAATAACAGACAGACAGGTGGGTATAGGTTAATAACAGACAGACAGGTGGGTACAGGTTAATAACAGACAGACAGGTAGATACAGGTTAATAACAGACAGACAGGTAGATACAGGTTAATAACAGACAGACAGATAGATACAGGTTAATAACAGACAGACAGGTCTCTCTGTTATTAACCTATACCCACAGGATCAGGCATGTCAGGTCAGGTGTGTCAGGTAAGGTAGTTAGGTTCAGGTGTGTCAGGTAAGGTAGTTAGGGTCAGGTGTGTCAGGTAAGGTAGTTAGGGCCAGGTGTGTCAGGTAAGGTAGTTAGGGCCAGGTAAGGTAGTTAGGTTCAGGTGTGTCAGGTAATGTAGTTGGGGTCAGGTGTGTCAGGTAAGGTAGTTGGGGTCAGGTGTGTCAGGTAAGGTAGTTAGGGCCAGGTGTGTCAGGTAAGGTAGTTAGGGCCAGGTGTGTCAGGTAAGGTAGTTAGGGCCAGGTGTGTCAGGTAATGTAGTTAGGGTCAGGTGTGTCAGGTAAGGTAGTTAGGGCCAGGTGTGTCAGGTAAGGTAGTTAGGTTCAGGTGTGTCAGGTAAGGTAGTTAGGGCCAGGTGTGTCAGGTAAGGTAGTTAGGGTCAGGTGTGTCAGGTAAAGTAGTTAGGGTCAGGTGTGTCAGGTAAGGTAGTTAGGGCCAGGTGTGTCAGGTAAGGTAGTTAGGGTCAGGTGTGTCAGGTAAGGTAGTTAGGGCCAGGTAAGGTAGTTAGGGCCAAGTGTGTCAGGTAAGGTAGTTAGGGTCAGGTGAGGTAGTTAGGGTCAGGTGAGTTAGTTAGGGTCAGGTGTTTCAGGTAAGGTAGTTAGGGCCAGGTGTGTCAGGTAAGGTAGTTAGGGCCAGGTAAGGTAGTTAGGGCCAGGTGTGTCAGGTAAGGTAGTTAGGGTCAGGTGTGTCAGGTAAGGTAGTTAGGGCCAGGTAAGGTAGTTAGGGCCAAGTGTGTCAGGTAAGGTAGTTAGGGTCAGGTGTGTCAGGTAAGGTAGTTAGGGTCAGGTGTGTCAGGTAAGGTAGTTAGGATCAGGCATGTCAGGTCAGGTGTGTCAGGTAAGGTAGTTAGGGCCAGGTGTGTCAGGTAAGGTAGTTAGGGTCAGGTGTGTCAGGTAAGGTAGTTAGGGCCAGGTAAGGTAGTTAGGGCCAAGTGTGTCAGGTAAGGTAGTTAGGGCCAGGTAAGGTAGTTAGGGTCAGGTGTGTCAGGTGAGGTAGTTAGGGCCAGGTGTGTCAGGTAAGGTAATTAGGGCCAGGTGTGTCAGGTAATGTAGTTGGGGTCAGGTGTGTCAGGTAAGGTAGTTAGGGACAGGTGAGGTAGTTAGGGTCAGGTGTGTCAGGTAAGGTAGTTAGGGTCAGGTAAGGTAGTTTGGGTCAGGTGTGTCAGGTGATGTAGTTAGGGTCAGGTGAGGTAGTTAGGGTCAGGTGTGTCAGGTAAGGTAGTTAGGGACAGGTGAGGTAGTTAGGGTCAGGTGTGTCAGGTAAGGTAGTTAGGGTCAGGTAAGGTAGTTTGGGTCAGGTGTGTCAGGTGAGGTAGTTAGGGTCAGGTGAGGTAGTTAGGGTCAGGTGTGTCAGGTAAGGTAGTTAGGGTCAGGTGAGGTAGTTAGGGTCAGGTGAGTTAGTTAGGGTCAGGTGTTTCAGGTAAGGTAGTTAGGGCCAGGTGTGTCAGGTAAGGTAGTTAGGGCCAGGTGTGTCAGGTAATGTAGTTGGGGTCAGGTGAGGTAGTTAGGGTCAGGTGTGTCAGGTAAGGTAGTTAGGGACAGGTGAGGTAGTTAGGGTCAGGTGTGTCAGGTAAGGTAGTTAGGGTCAGGTAAGGTAGTTTGGGTCAGGTGTGTCAGGTAATGTAGTTAGGGTCAGGTGAGGTAGTTAGGGTCAGGTGAGTTAGTTAGGGTCAGGTGTTTCAGGTACAGTAGTTAGGGCCAGGTGTGTCAGGTAAGGTAGTTAGGGCCAGGTGTGTCAGGTAAAGTAGTTTGGGTCAGTTGAGGTAGTTAGGGCCAGGTGTGTCAGGTAAGGTAGTTAGGGCCAGGTGTGTCAGGTAAGGTAGTTAGGGCCAGGTGTGTCAGGTAAAGTAGTTTAGGTCAGGTAAGGTAGTTAGGGCCAGGAGTGTCAGGTAAGGTAGTTAGGGCCAGGTGTGTCAGGTAAGGTAGTTAGGGCCAGGTGTGTCAGGTAAAGTAGTTTGGGTCAGGTGTGTCAGGTAAGGTAGTTGGGGTCAGGTAAGGTAGTTAGGGTCAGGTGTGTCAGGTAAAGTAGTTTGGGTCAGGTGTGTCAGGTAAGGTAGTTAGGGTCAGGTGAGGTAGTTAGGGTCAGGTGAGGTAGTTAGGGTCAGGTGAGTTAGTTAGGGTCAGGTGTTTCAGGTGAGTTAGTTAGGGTCAGGTGTGTCAGGTAAGGTAGTTAGGGTCAGGTGAGGTAGTTAGGGTCAGGTGTGTCAGGTAAAGTAGTTTGGGTCAGGTGTGTCAGGTAAGGTAGTTAGGGTCAGGTGAGGTAGTTAGGTTCAGGTGTGTCAGGTGAGGTAGTTAGGGTCAGGTGTGTCAGGTAAAGTAGTTAGGGTCAGGTGTGTCAGGTAAAGTAGTTAGGGTCAGGTGTGTCAGGTAAAGTAGTTAGGGTCAGGTGTGTCAGGTAAAGTAGTTAGGGTCAGGTGTGTCAGATAAAGTAGTTAGGGTCAGGTGTGTCAGGTGAGGTAGTTAGGGTCAGGTGTGTCAGGTAAAGTAGTTAGGGTCAGGTGTGTCAGGTAAAGTAGTTAGGGTCAGGTGTGTCAGGTAAAGTAGTTAGGGTCAGGTGTGTCAGGTAAAGTAGTTAGGGTCAGGTGTGTCAGATAAAGTAGTTAGGGTCAGGTGTGTCAGGTAAAGTAGTTAGGGTCAGGTGTGTCAGGTAAAGTAGTTAGGGTCAGGTGTGTCAGGTAAAGTAGTTAGGGTCAGGTGTGTCAGGTAAAGTAGTTAGGGTCAGGTGTGTCAGGTAAAGTAGTTAGGGTCAGGTGAGGTAGTTAGGTTCAGGTGTGTCAGGTGAGGTAGTTAGGGTCAGGTGTGTCAGGTAAAGTAGTTAGGGTCAGGTGTGTCAGGTAAAGTAGTTAGGGTCAGGTGTGTCAGGTAAAGTAGTTAGGGTCAGGTGTGTCAGGTAAAGTAGTTAGGGTCAGGTGTGTCAGATAAAGTAGTTAGGGTCAGGTGTGTCAGGTAAAGTAGTTTGGGTCAGGTGTGTCAGGTAAAATAGTTTGGGTCAGGTAAGGTAGTTAGGGTCAGGTGTGTCAGGTAAGGTAGTTTGGGTCAGGTGTGTCAGGTAAAGTAGTTGGGGTCAGGTGTGTCAGGTAAAGTAGTTAGGGTCAGGTGTGTCAGGTAAGGTAGTTTGGGTCAGGTGTGTCAGGTAAAGTAGTTTGGGTCAGGTGTGTCAGGTAAGGTAGTTTGGGTCAGGTGTGTCAGGTAAGGTAGTTTGGGTCAGGTGTGTCAGGTAAAGTAGTTAGGGTCAGGTGTGTCAGGTAAAGTAGTTGGGGTCAGGTGTGTCAGGTAAAGTAGTTAGGGTCAGGTGTGTCAGGTAAAGTAGTTAGGGTCAGGTGTGTCAGGTAAGGTAGTTTGGGTCAGGTGTGTCAGGTAAAGTAGTTAGGGTCAGGTGTGTCAGGTAAAGTAGTTAGGGTCAGGTGTGTCAGGTAAAGTAGTTAGGGTCAGGTAAAGTAGTTAGGGTCAGGTGTGTCAGGTAAAGTAGTTAGGGTCAGGTGTGTCAGGTAAAGTAGTTAGGATCAGGTAAAGTAGTTAGGGTCAGGTGTGTCAGGTAAAGTAGTTGGGGTCAGGTGTGTCAGGTAAAGTAGTTAGGGTCAGGTGTGTCAGGTAAAGTAGTTAGGGTCAGGTGTGTCAGGTGAGGTAGTTAGGGTCAGGTGTGTCAGGTAAAGTAGTTAGGGTCAGGTGTGTCAGGTAAAGTAGTTAGGGTCAGGTGTGTCAGGTAAAGTAGTTAGGGTCAGGTGTGTCAGGTGAGGTAGTTGGGGTCAGGTAAAGTAGTTGGGGTCAGGTGTGTCAGGTAAAGTAGTTAGGGTCAGGTGTGTCAGGTAAAGTAGTTAGGGTCAGGTGTGTCAGGTGAGGTAGTTGGGGTCAGGTGTGTCAGGTAAAGTAGTTAGGGTCAGGTGTGTCAGGTGAGGTAGTTAGGGTCAGGTGTGTCAGGTAAAGTAGTTAGGGTCAGGTGTGTCAGGTGAGGTAGTTAGGGTCAGGTGTGTCAGGTAAAGTAGTTAGGGTCAGGTGTGTCAGGTAAAGTAGTTAGGGTCAGGTGTGTCAGGTGAGGTAGTTGGGGTCAGGTGTGTCAGGTAAAGTAGTTAGGGTCAGGTGTGTCAGGTAAAGTAGTTAGGGTCAGGTGTGTCAGGTAAAGTAGTTAGGGTCAGGTGTGTCAGGTAAAGTAGTTGGGGTCAGGTGTGTCAGGTAATGTAGTTGGGGTCAGGTAAGGTAGTTGGGGTCAGGTGAGGTAGTTAGGGTCAGGTAAGGTAGTTTGGGTCAGGTGTGTCAGGTAAAGTAGTTAGGGTCAGGTGTGTCAGGTGAGGTAGTTAGGGTCAGGTGTGTCAGGTGAGGTAGTTAGGGTCAGGTAAGGTAGTTTGGGTCAGGTGTGTCAGGTAAAGTAGTTAGGGTCAGGTGTGTCAGGTAAAGTAGTTAGGGTCAGGTAAAGTAGTTAGGGTCAGGTGTGTCAGGTAAAGTAGTTAGGGTCAGGTGTGTCAGGTAAAATAGTTAGGGTCAGGTGTGTCAGGTAAAGTAGTTAGGGTCAGGTGTGTCAGGTAAAATAGTTAGGGTCAGGTGTGTCAGGTAAAGTAGTTTGGGTCAGGTGTGTCAGGTAAAGTAGTTAGGGTCAGGTGTGTCAGGTAAAATAGTTAGGGTCAGGTGTGTCAGGTAAGTAGTTAGGGTCCAGGTAAAGTAGTTAGGATCAGGTGTGTCAGGTCAAGTAGTTAGGGTCAGGTGTGTCAGGTAAAGTAGTTCAGTTTGTGTCAGGTAAAATAGTGGTTGGTGTGCGTACTCGTGCTGCGTTGCTTGTAGATCCTGTGTGTCAGGTAAAGTAGTTGGGGTCAGGTGTGTCAGGTAAAGTAGTTAGGGTCAGGTGTGTCAGGTAAAATAGTTAGGGTCAGGTGTGTCAGGTAAAGTAGTTTGGGTCAGGTGTGTCAGGTAAAGTAGTTAGGGTCAGGTAAAGTAGTTAGGGTCAGGTGTGTCAGGTAAAGTAGTTCGGGTCAGGTGTGTCAGGTAAAATAGTTAGGGTCAGGTGTGTCAGGTGAGGTAGTTAGGGTCAGGTGTGACAGGTGAGGTAGTTAGGGTCAGGTGTGTCAGGTGAGGTAGTTAGGGTCAGGTGTGTCAGGTAAAGTAGTTAGGATCAGGTGTGTCAGGTCAAGTAGTTTGGGTCAGGTGTGTCAGGTAAAGTAGTTAGGATCAGGTGTGTCAGGTCAAGTAGTTAGGATCAGGTGTGTCAGGTAAAGTAGTTAGGATCAGGTGTGTCAGGTAAAGTAGTTAGGATCAGGTGTGTCAGGTCAAGTAGTTTGGGTCAGGTGTGTCAGGTAAGGTAGTCAGTAGTTAGTTGTCCCATAGACCCATGGTGTGTGTGTGCGTACTCGTGCTGCGTTGTAGATCCTGAATATTCTACTGATTATGTCTTCCTCCAGGTCAGCTGATACAAACTCCACCTGGATTGGCCCCTGGCGATGCACCCCGTTCTCTGGCCAGTACTGAGGACATAGCTAACACACACACACGCACACACACGCATACGCACACACACACACAAACACACACAAAGGACAGGGAGAGGTGGAACAGGAACCAAAACGTTTGATAAATATAAATATAATAAATATCTCTTATTTCCCAGATCTTGGAGCAACGTAAGCCAGGCAACAGTACAGTCTTCTTCTCTCTGACATTTTGAAAAAATTAATTTAAAAAAATAGTTCCCGGGGAGGGTCAGATAAAAACTCTCGCTCACGTGAAACGTCAAAAAGGAAAACTGAAGCTTAAAGCAGACAATGCTGAGACCGTCGTTTTAAACCATCTGGAATTGAACCGATAAAGCCCAACTTAACGAACCCAAGGTAGTTGCGTTTTATCGATTGATGCTTTGTGTAGTGTTATATAAAAACAGAAACCTTGGTCTGCTAATATCTTTCATTCTCCCCTTCTGCATGTTCATTCTATATTTTATTCTCTCCTGTCACCTTTTCATGTCCCAGGTATGAGTTTTCTCAACAAAAAAAACCCCCCAAAAATAAATCCATCTTCAATTCTATTCAAACCTCCAGGAAAACCAGAGTTGCTTTATTTGTAAGAGAATATATGATCAAAAGATGTTCTGGAAGAGAATGGAAGCGCTCTGAATGTGATACAGAATGTGGATGATCAATTCGTTGCTTTGACAGTTTAGTTTTCAACTGTTAAGAGCAGTGAACCCACGAGAAAGGCTCATACAGTAGGAGCTGGAAATACCCCACGTACACTTACCTCTGGAGAGACTGACGAGGTAGAAACAATACACCATGATCCTGTATACTGTACTACATAGACAACATGACCCTGTATAATGTACAGTATATTACTTAGACACCATGACCCTGTATAATGTACTACATAGACAACATGACCCTGTATACTGTACTACATAGACAACATGACCCTGTATACTGTACTACATAGACAACATGACCCTGTATACTGTACTACATAGACAACATGACCCTGTATACTGTACTACATAGACAAACATGACCCTGTATACTGTACTACATAGACAACATGACCCTGTATACTGTACTACATAGACAACATGACCCTGTATACTGTACTACATAGACAACATGACCCTGTATACTGTACTACATAGACAACATGACCCTGTATACTGTACTACATAGACAACATGACCCTGTATACTGTACTACATAGACAACATGACCCTGTATACTGTACTACATAGACAACATGACCCTGTATACTGTACTACATAGACAACATGACCCTGTATACTGTACTACATAGACAACATGACCCTGTATACTGTACTACATAGACAACATGACCCTGTATACTGTACAGTGATATTACTTAGACAACATGACCCTGTATACTGTACTACAGACAACATGACCCTGTATACTGTACTTAGACAACATGACCCTGTATACTGTACTACATAGACAACATGACCCTGTATACTGTACTACATAGACAACATGACCCTGTATACTGTACTACATAGACAACATGACCCTGTATACTGTACTACATAGACACCATGACCCTGTATACTGTACTACATAGACAACATGACCCTGTATACTGTACAGTGATATTACTACATAGACACCATGACCCTGTATACTGTACTACATAGACAACATGACCCTGTATACTGTACTACATAGACAACATGACCCTGTATACTGTACTACATAGACAACATGACCCTGTATACTGTACTACATAGACAACATGACCCTGTATACTGTACTACATAGACAACATGACCCTGTATACTGTACTACATAGACAACATGACCCTGTATACTGTACTACATAGACAACATGACCCTGTATACTGTACTACATAGACAACATGACCCTGTATACTGTACTACATAGACAACATGACCCTGTATACTGTACTACATAGACAACATGACCCTGTATACTGTACTACATAGACAACATGACCCTGTATACTGTACTACATAGACAACATGACCCTGTATACTGTACTAGTGATATTACTTAGACACCATGACCCTGTATACTGTACTACATAGACAACATGACCCTGTATACTGTACAGTAGACAACATGACCCTGTACTTAGACAACATGACCCTGTATACTGTACTACATAGACAACATGACCCTGTATACTGTACAGTGACCCTATACTGTACTTAGACACCATGACCCTGTATACTGTACTACATAGACAACATGACCCTGTATACTGTACTACATAGACAACATGACCCTGTATACTGTACTACATAGACAACATGACCCTGTATACTGTACTACATAGACAACATGACCCTGTATACTGTACTACATAGACAACATGACCCTGTATACTGTACTACATAGACAACATGACCCTGTATACTGTACTACGTAGACAACATGACCCTGTATACTGTACTACATAGACAACATGACCCTGTATACTGTACAGTATATTACTTAGACACCATGACCCTGTATACTGTACAGTATATTACTTAGACACCATGACCCTGTATACTGTACTACATAGACAACATGACCCTGTATACTGTACAGTATATTACTTAGACACCATGACCCTGTATACTGTACTACATAGACAACATGACCCTGTATACTGTACTACATAGACAACATGACCCTGTATACTGTACTACATAGACAACATGACCCTGTATACTGTACTACTTAGACAACATGACCCTGTATACTGTACTACATAGACAACATGACCCTGTATACTGTACTACATAGACAACATGACCCTGTATACTGTACTACATAGACAACATGACCCTGTATACTGACAACAGTATATTACTTAGACACCATGACCCTGTATACTGTACTACATAGACAACATGACCCTGTATACTGTACTACATAGACAACATGACCCTGTATACTGTACTACATAGACAACATGACCCTGTATACTGTACTACATAGACAACATGACCCTGTATACTCTACTACATAGACAACATGACCCTGTATACTCTACTACATAGACAACATGACCCTGTATACTGTACTACATAGACAACATGACCCTGTATACTGTACTACATAGACAACATGACCCTGTATACTGTACTACATAGACAACATGACCCTGTATACTGTACTACATAGACAACATGACCCTGTATACTGTACTACATAGACAACATGACCCTGTATACTGTACTACATAGACAACATGACCCTGTATACTGTACAGTATATTACTTAGACACCATGACCCTGTATACTGTACTACATAGACAACATGACCCTGTATACTGTACTACATAGACAACATGACCCTGTATACTGTACTACATAGACAACATGACCCTGTATACTGTACTACATAGACAACATGACCCTGTATACTGTACTACATAGACAACATGACCCTGTATACTGTACAGTATATTACTTAGACAACATGACCCTGTATACTGTACTACATAGACAACATGACCCTGTATACTGTACTACATAGACAACATGGCCCTGTATACTGTACTACATAGACAACATGACCCTGTATACTGTACTACATAGACAACATGACCCTGTATACTGTACTACATAGACAACATGACCCTGTATACTGTACAGTATATTACTTAGACACCATGACCCTGTATACTGTACTACATAGACAACATGACCCTGTATACTGTACTACATAGACAACATGACCCTGTATACTGTACTACATAGACAACATGACCCTGTATACTGTACTACATAGACAACATGACCCTGTATACTGTACTACATAGACAACATGACCCTGTATACTGTACTACATAGACAACATGACCCTGTATACTGTACTACATAGACAACATGACCCTGTATACTGTACTACATAGACAACATGACCCTGTATACTGTACTACATAGACAACATGACCCTGTATAATGTACAGTATATTACTTAGACAACATGCACACACACACACACACACACACACACACACACACACACACACACACACACACACACACACACACACACACACACACACACACACACACACACACACACACACACACACACACACACACACAAAGAGATTGCAGAAATACAGGTGGAAGAAAACCTCCTATCTCTGCCTCCTCTGAGAGCCAATCAGAAACCTCCTATCTCTGCCTCCTCTGAGAGCCAATCAGAAGCCTCCTATCTCTGCCTCCTCTGAGAGCCAATCAGAATTTGACAAATTCAACCGCTGAAAAACAAAGATGCTGATGGAGAAAAAGTAACTCTCTAATCCCCCCCCCCCCCTCCTCCCTCAGCCCCCCCTCCCCCATCGCTCCACCTGAGCTACAGTGAGAATATTGAATGAAAGGCCCTGCCAGCGTGTGTGTCTGTGTGTCAGCCAGTCAGCTAGTCAGTCAGTCACACAGGGAGAGAGGGGAGAGAGCGGCGAGAGCAGCCCAGCCAGAGGCTTTTGATCCTTGGGTGTGATGACAGGGCCTGGGGCCTGGAGCTCCCAGAGAGAGCATCCGAAGGTAGATCGCCCCATCGACATATATAACCCTGTCCCATCTATAACCCTGTCCCATCTATAACCCTGTCCCATCTATAACCCTGTCCCATCTATAACCCTGTCCCATCTATAACCCTGTCCTATCTATAACCCTGTCCCATCTATAACCCTGTCCCATCTATAACCCTGTCCCATCTATAACCCTGTCCCATCTATAACCCTGTCCCATCTATAACCCTGTCCCATCTATAACCCTGTCCTATCTATAACCCTGTCCCATCTATAACCCTGTCCTATCTATAACCCTGTCCCATCTATAACCCTGCCCCATCTATAACCCTGTCCTATCTATAACCCTGTCCCATCTATAACCCTGTCCCATCTATAACCCTGTCCCATCTATTACCCTGTCCCATCTATAACCCTGTCCCATCTATAACCCTGTCCCATCTATAACCCTGTCCCATCTATAACCCTGTCCCATCTATAACCCTGTCCCATCTATAACCCTGTCCCATCTATATATCTGTCCCATTTATAACCCTGTCCTATATATAACCCTGTCCCATCTATAACCATGTCCCATCTATAACCATGTCCCATCTATAACCCTGTCCTATCTATAACCCTGTCCCATCTATAACCATGTCCCATCTATATACCTGTCCCATCTATATATCTGTCCCATCTATAACCCTGTCCCATCTATAACCCTGTCCCATCTATATACAGTGGGGCAAAATAACCCTGTCCCATTTAGTCAGCCACTATAACCCTGTCCCATTCCCATCTATAACCCTCTATAACCCTGTCCCATCTTTCTGAGTTCTCCCCTGTCCCACTTAAAATCTATGACCCTGTCCCATCTATAACCCTGTCCCATCTATTTTCATCATAGGTACACTTCAACTATGACAGACAAAATGAGAAAAATACATCCATAAAATCACATTGTAGGATGTCCCATTTAAATTAATTTATTTGTCAAATAAATAAATACATATAAATATTTGCAAAACCCTCTATATACCTGTCCCATCTATAACCCTGTCCCATCTATAACCCTGTCCCATCTATAACCCTGTCCCATCTATAACCCTGTCCCATCTATAACCCTGTCCCATCTATAACCCTGTCCCATCTATAACCCTGTCCCATCTATAACCCTGTCCCATCTATAACCCTGTCCCATCTATAACCCTGTCCCATCTATAACCATGTCCCATCTATAACCCTGTCCCATCTATAACCCTGTCCCATCTATAACCCTGTCCCATCTATAACCATGTCCCATCTATAACCCTGTCCCATCTATAACCCTGTCCCATCTATAACCATGTCCCATCTATAACCCTGTCCCATCTATAACCCTGTCCCATCTATAACCCTGTCCCATCTATAACCCTGTCCCATCTATAACCCTGTCCCATCTATAACCCTGTCCCATCTATAACCCTGTCCCATCTATAACCCTGTCCCATCTATAACCCTGTCCCATCTATAACCCTGTCCCATCTATAACCCTGTCCCATCTATAACCCTGTCCCATCTATAACCCTGTCCCATCTATAACCCTGTCCCATCTATAACCCTGTCCCATCTATAACCCTGTCCCATCTTTCTGACTGATGCTGAGGATGTACAGAGATCCATCTATAACTCTTTTTGAATTCTTTATCATTATTGACCATCTATCCTATCCTATCTCCTCTGCCTATCCAATCCTATCATATCTATCCTATCTAATCTATCCCATCTATCATATATATCCTATCCTATCTCCTCTGCCTATCCAATCCTATCTATCCTATATCCTATCATATCTATCCTATCTAATCTATCCCATCTATCATATATATCCTATCCTATCTATAATTTCCTAAACTATCTGTCTATCATATCTATCCTATATATATATCCTATCCTGTCCTATCTTATATATCCTATCTATCGTGCATTCGGAAAGTACTCCTCATAACCCTGACCCCTTCTCCACATTTTGTTACGTAATTATTTTAAAATGGAATGAATGTTTTTTTCCACCCGCATCAATCTACACCCAATACCCGTAATGACAGGGCCTTGGTCAGGGAGGTGACCAAGAATTCGATGGTCACTCTGACTGAGCTCGAGAGTTCCTCTGTGGAGATGGGAGAACCTTCTAGAAGGACAGCTATCTTTTCAGCACTCCACCAATCAGGCCTTTATGGTAGAGTGGCCATACAGAAGCCACTCCTCAGTAAAAGGCACATGACAGCCCATCTGGAAACCAACATTGAACTTTTTTGACATGAATGCCAAGCATCACGTCTGGAGGAAACCTGGCACCATCACTACGGTGAAGCATAGTGGTGGCAGCATCACGTCTGGAGGAAACCTGGCACCATCACTACGGTGAAGCATAGTGGTGGCAGCATCACGTCTGGAGGAAACCTGGCACCATCACTACGGTGAAGCATAGTGGTGGCAGCATCACGTCTGGAGGAAACCTGGCACCATCACTACGGTGAAGCATAGTGGTGGCAGCATCACGTCTGGAGGAAACCTGGCACCATCACTACGGTGAAGCATAGTGTCTACGGTGAAGCATATCTATCTATCTATCTATCTATCTATCTATCTATCTATCTATCTATCTATCTATCTATCTATCTATCTATCTATCTATCTATCTATCTATCTATCTATCTATCTATCTATCTACAGTGAAACAAACAGAAAACTGAAAACTTGAGCGTGCATAATTATTCACCCCTCCAAAGTCAATACTTTCTAGAGCCACCTTTTGCAGCAATTACATCTGCAAGTCTCTTGGGGTATGTCTCTATAAGCTTGGCACATCCAGCCACTGGGATTTTTGCCCATTCTTCAAGGCAAAACTGCTCAAGCTCCTTCAAGTTGGATGGGTTCCACTTGTGTACAGCAATCTTTAAGTCATACCACATATTCTCAATTGGATTGAGGTCTGGGCTTTGACTAGGCCATTTGAAGACATTTAAATGTTTCCTTTGAACCACTCAAGTGTTGCTTTAGCAGTATGCTTAGGGTCACTGTCCAGCTGGAAGGTGAACCTCAGTCCCCGTCTCAAATCTCTGGAAGACAAACATTCATCCATCATTCCTTCAATTCTGACCAGTTTCCCAGTCCCTGCTGATGAAAAACATCCCCACAGCAGGATTCTGCCACCACCCTGCTTCACTGTGGGGATGGTGTTCTTGGGGTGATGTTTGGTATTGGGTTTGCACCAGACATAATATTTTCCTTGATGTCCAATATGCTCAATTTTAGTCTAGTCTGACCAGAGTACCTTCTTCCATATGTTTGGGGAGTCTCCCACAAGCCCTTTGGCGAACACCAAACGTGTTCGCTTATTTCTTTCTTTAAGCAACAGCTTTTTCTGGCCACTCTTCGTAAAGCCCAGCTCTGTGGAGTGCACGGCTTAAAGTGGTCCTATGGACAGATACTCCAATCTCTGCCGTGGAGCTTTGCAGCACTTTCAGGGTTATCTTTGGTCTTTTTGTTGCCTCTCTGATTAATGACCTCCTTGCCTGGTCTGTGAGTTCTGATGGGCGGCCCTCTCTTGGCATGTTTGTTGTGGTGTCATTTTCTTTCAATTTTTTAATATCGGATGTAATGGTGCTCCGTGGGATGTTCAAAGTTTCAGATAGTTTTTAATAATCCAACCCAGGACCTGTTTGGAGAGCTCCTTGGTCTTCATGGTGCTGCTTGCTTGGTGGTGCCCCTTGCTTAGTGGTGTTGCAGGGACCTTTCTGAACAGGTGTATATATACTGAGATCATGGGACAGATCATGTGACACTTAGATTGCACACAGGTGGACTTCATTTAACTAATGATGTGACTTCTGAAGGTGATTGGTTGCACCAGATCTTATTTAGGGGCTTCTGGGCAAAGGGGGTGAATACATATACACACACCACTTTAAGTTGTTTTCTTTTCATTTCACTTCACCAATTCAGACTATTTTGTGTATGTCCATATAAAAATAAACGTAAATTACAGTTTGTAAAACAACAAAATAGGAAAAAACGGTGGGGGCGGTGGGGTGAATACATTTTCATGTATCTGTCTTCTATCTACTCCACTGTAACTCCACTGTATTCTACACATGCTCCTTCTTTTGTCATGACTCACTCTATCTCTGGTGCCTGATATCTTTCTCTAATAAAACTCTTTCGGGATAGGGGGCAGTATTCAGAAGTTTGCCTGAGGAGCCCAATGTAAACTGCCTGTTACTCAGGCCCAGAAGCTAAAATATGCATCCAGGGCAGAAAGAAAGTGAGGTCATTTGATTTTCCAATGCTTTTCTATGGGAAACATTTTTAGGACCCAGATTGCAGTTCCTATGGCTTCCACTAGATGTCAACAGTCTTTAAAAATTGTTCAATGTTTTTTTGGGAAAAATGAAGAATTATCGTTGTTTTTTTCCTCCAGTATTGGAAACAGTTAATTCCGTCTTAACCTCTTGCTCCTACCTGGCACGCAGGCGTCCCATCTAGAGCTCTGGAAATGCAAATGCGCTACGCTAAATGCTAATAGTATTAGTTAAAACTCAAACGTTTATTAAAATACACATGCAGGGTATTGAATTAAAGCTACACTCGTTGTGAATCCAGGCAACAAGTCAGATTTTTAAAATGCTTTTCGGCGAAAGCATGAGAAGCTATTATCTGATAGCATGTAACACCCGAAAAGACCCGCAGGGGACGTAAACAAAATAATTAGCATAGTCGTCGCTACACAAACCGCACAAATAAAATATAAAACATTCATTACCTTTGACCATCTTCTTTGTTGGCACTCCTAGATGTCCCATAATCACTATTGGGTCTTTTTTTCGATTAAATCGGTCCATATATAGCCTAGATATCGATCTATGAAGACTGTGTGATAAACGGAAAAAATAGCGTTTCATAACGTAACGTAATTTTTTAAAATTCAAAAAGTCGACGATAAATTTTCACAAAACACTTCGAAATACTTTTGTAATGCAACTTTAGGTATTATTAAACGTTAAAAAGCGATCAAATTGATTACGAGGCGAAGTATACTTTTTAGCTGTCCGTCTGGAAAAAATGTCCGTGTAACTCTCAACCAAAATATCCGGTCGGAGACCGGAGGGAATCGGTTCCCTTGATTCGGTTTGACCAAGAATCAAAGCTGAATCAAATGACAAGACTCTAGACATCGTGTGGAAGCTGTAGGCACTGAAACCTCGGCCTCATGTAATTCGGTTCACTTTGAACAATTCCTGGAAGTAGCGCAAGGATATTTATTTCCATTTTCAGTGATCAGATTTTCTTGCACTTTCCGATGAAACGCACGTTCTGTTATAGTCACAGCCGTGATTTAACCAGTTTTATAAACGTCTGAGTGTTTTCTATCCACACATACTAATCATATGCATATACTATATTCCTGGCCTGAGTAGCAGGGCGGTGAAATGTTGCGCGATTTTTAACAGAATGTTCGAAAAAGTAGAGGGTCGACTGAAGAGGTTAAATTTGATCGATTATTTACATATTAGAATACTAATAATATAAATATGTATTTTAGGGTACCTGAGGTTGGATTACAAACGTTGTTTGAAATGTTTGGACCAGGTTTGCAGGTTACCTCTTATATTCCTTTGTAGGCGTGTTGGGCGAGCTGGAACAAGTGCATTTGTGAATCAAACGCGCCAAATAAACTGACATTTTGGGATATAAAGAAGGACTTTATCGAACAAAACGACCATTCATCGTGTAACTGGGACATTTGGGATTGCAAAAAAAAGATGAAGATCTTCAAAGGTAAGAGATTTATTTTATAGCTATTTCTGACTTTCGTGGCATCTGCTTGGCTGGATAATGTTTTTCATGTGGGGCGTTGTCCTCAGATAATCGCATGGTGTGCTTTCGCCGTAAAGCCTTTTTGAAATCTGACAACGCGGCTGGATTAACAAGAAGTTTATCTTTTAAATTACGTATGTATTTTCATGAAGGTTTAATATTACGATTTCTGAAATCGGACATTTGGCGCTCTGCAATTTCACCGTATGTTGTCGAAGTGGGTCGCTTGAGGCACGCCAAGCCATAAGTTAACAAGAGACTGAATGTCTCTGTCCTTGTGGTGTGTGTGTGTGTGTCGGATGTTGTGTGTGTTCGAGGCCTTTTGTAGACACACAAAGCTATTCTTTAATTTTTCTCTTAGCTGGAGTCTTACATACAAGGTCCTATTCATGGAAAAAAACTACTTCAGATGCTGTCTATTTCACAGTCCATTTCAGACAATATACTAACTCCCATAGAATTGTGTGTATGTGTACATGTGGGCAAATACATTTGTGTGTGCCTGTGTGTGTTAGTGTGTGTGTGTCCTTGTGTGTGTGTGTGTGTGTCTGTATGTGTGTGTGTCTGTGTCTGTGCGTTAGTGTGTGTTTGTGTCTGTATGTGTGTGTGTGTGTGTGTGTGTGTGTGTGTGTGTGTGTGTGTGTGTGTCTGTGGCTGTGCGTTAGTGTGTGTTTGTGTCTGTATGTGTGTGTGTGTGTGTGTGTGTGTGTGTGTGTGTGTGTGTGTGTGTGTGTGTGTGTGTGTGTGTGTGTGTGTGTGTGTGTGTGTGTGTGTGTCTGTGTGTGTGTGTGTGTCTGTGTGTGTTTGTGTCTGTATGTGTGTGTGTGTGTTTGTGCGTTTGTGCGTTAGTGTGTGTCTGTGTGTGTGTGTGTGTGTGTCTGTATGTGTGTGTGTGTGTTTGTGCGTTTGTGCGTTAGTGTGTGTCTGTGTGTGTGTGTGTGTGTGTGTTTGTGCGTTTGTGCGTTAGTGTGTGTCTGTGTGTGTGTGTGTGTGTGTGTGTTTGTGCGTTTGTGCGTTAGTGTGTGTCTGTGTGTGTGTGTGTGTGTGTGTGCGTGTGTGTGTGTGTGTGTGTGCGTGTGTGCGTGTGTGCGTGTGTGTGTGTGTGTGTGTGTACCTGTGCTGGGTCGACGTCATTGAGCATCACTATGGAGGTGCAGTGGTAGTCCAACACCAGCCTCCAGAAATCCTTCACTGTGTTGGGTAGAGGATGCTGGGTCACGATGAACGCTGACGGCTGCTTATAACTCTTCATGAGGAATGGAGAGAGGTAGAGAGGGAGGGAGGGGTAGGGAGGGGGGGAGGGAGGGGTAGGGAGGGAGGGGGAGGGAGGGGGAGAGGGGAGGGGTAGGGAGAGAGGGGCAGGGAGGGAGGGGCAGGGAGGGAGGGGTAGGGAGGGAGGGGCAGGGAGGGAGGGGCAGGGAGAGAGGGGCAGGGAGGGAGGGGTAGGGAGAGAGGTAGAGAGGGAGGGAGGGGTAGGGAGGGGAGGGAGGTGGAGAGAGGGAGGGGTAGGGAGGGAGGGGAGGGAGGGAGGAGAGAGGGAGGGGTAGGGAGAGAGGGGGCAGGGAGGGAGGGGCAGGGAGGGAGGGGTAGGGAGGGAGGGGCAGGGAGGGAGGGGCAGGGAGAGAGGGGCAGGGAGGGAGGGGTAGGGAGGGAGGGGCAGGGAGGGAGGGGCAGGGAGGGGGAGAGAGGGAGGGGGAGGGAGGGAGGGGGAGGGGTAGGGAGGGAGGGAGAGGGAGAGAGGGAGGGGTAGGGAGGGAGGGGTAGGGAGGGGGAGAGAGGGAGGGGGAGGGGGAGGGGAGGGGGAGGGAGGGGTAGGGGTAGGGAGGGAGGGAGGGAGGGAGGGGGAGAGAGGGAGGGGAGGGGTAGGGAGGGAGGGAGGGGTAGGGAGGGGAGAGAGGGAGGGGTAGGGAGGGGGAGAGGCAGAGAGGGAGTGGGAGAGGCAGAGAGGGAGGGGGTAGGAGGGAGGGGGAGGGAGGGAGGGGGGGGGGGGAGAGGGGAGGGGGAGGGAGGGAGGGGGAGGGGGAGGGAGGGAGGGGGAGAGAGGGAGGGAGGGGGAGAGAGGGAGG
Source organism: Oncorhynchus gorbuscha (assembly GCF_021184085.1). Lineage (NCBI taxonomy): Eukaryota > Metazoa > Chordata > Actinopteri > Salmoniformes > Salmonidae > Oncorhynchus > Oncorhynchus gorbuscha. The sequence goes on along the minus strand of NC_060180.1, from coordinate 75,329,696 downwards.
GGAGGGGTAGGGAGGGAGGGAGGGGGAGAAAGGGGGAGGGGTAGGGAGGGAGGGAGGGGGAGAGAGGGAGGGGTAGGGAGGGGGAGAGAGGGAGGGGGAGGGAGGGAGGGGGAGGGGTAGGGAGGGAGGGTGAGAGAGGGAGAGGGAGGGGTAGGGAGGGAGGGAGGGGTAGGGAGGGGAGAGAGGGAGGGGTAGGGAGGGGGAGAGGCAGAGAGGGAGGGGGAGGGAGGGAGTGGGAGAGGGAGGGGGAGAGGGGAGGGGGAGGGAGGGAGGGAGGGAGGGGGAGAGGGAGCGGGAGGGAGGGGGAGGGGTAGGGAGGGAGGGAGGGGTAGGGAGAGAGGGGGAGGGGTAGGGATGGAGTGGGAGGGGTAGGGAGGGAGGGGGAGAGAGGAGGGGTAGGGAGGGAGGGGGAGGGTTGGGAGGGAGAGAGGGAGGGGTAGGGAGGGAGGGAGGGGTAGGGAGGGAGGGAGGGGTAGGGAGGGAGGGGGAGGGGTAGGGAGGGAGGTAGGGGAGAGAGGGAGGGGTAGGGAGGTGGAGAGAGGGAGGGATAGGGAGGGGGGAGAGGGGAGGGGGGAGGGGTAGGGAGGGAGGGGGAGGGGGAGAGGGGAGGGGTAGGGAGGGGGAGAGAGGGAGGGGTAGGGAGGGGGAGAGAGGGAGGGGGAGAGAGGGAGGGAGGGGGAGGGGTAGGGAGGGAGGGGCAACAGATCTGGTTTCATGTTGTCTTGATAATTCCTATGGTCATGGCAACACAGCACAAACAGATCTGAGAACAGACTACTGAGAGTTCAGTCCTTACGTCCATGAGTGCAGCATTGATGTAGTTGGAGCTCTCTCCGTCGATGGTGATGAGGAAGGGCAGACAGCGGTCAGGAGGAAGAACGTCCATGCAGCGGTTCTTCTCGTGGTTCCTGGGGAGCAGGGCGATACTACAGTCCTCCACGCGCAACGTAGGAGTCACCATGTTCAGAGTCTGGAGAGAGAGACAGTAGAGGTTACAGTGGGTTACAGTGGGGTGATACTACAGTCCTCCACCCGCAACGTAGGAGTCACCATGTTCAGAGTCTGGAGAGAGAGACAGTAGAGGTCACAGGGGGTTACAGTGGGTTACAGTATGTTTCAGTAGGTTACAGTGGGTTACAGTGGGTTACAGTGGGTTACAGTGGGTTACAGTATGTTACAGTGGGTTACAGTAGGTTACAGTATGTTTCAGTGGGTTACAGTGGGTTACAGTATGTTTCAGTGGGTTAGAGTAGGTTACAGTGGGTTACAGTGGTTTACAGCGGGTTACAGTAGGTTACAGTGGGTTACAGTAGGTTACAGTGGGTTACAGTATGTTACAGTGGGTTACAGTGGGTTACAGTGGGTTACAGTGGGTTATAGTGGGACGAATCTACAGTCCTCCACATGCAACGCAGGAGTCACCATGTTAAAAGTCTGGAGAGAGAGACAGAGATACTAGGGGTTAGAGGGTCACATGGTCTTTAAAGATTGGTCCAATAGCCACCGAGCTGTTTCTAAAAGGGAAGGATCAACAGTCCTCCTTGTTTGTTGGGAAAGAGTCACTGATTGGAAAGCCCTTAACCTACATTATCAGTATTTGTTATCTTTTTTTGCAGATGGGGGTTTCTTCAGTAAAATATGTCTGTCTACTCCTCACCCTAAATGATGAAGGACCCCTACGGACGACAAACTCACCCTGAACTCCTCTTTAATCTGGGAGGAGTTGGTCTGGGGGTCCAATCGGTTCATGTCATAGTAGACCGAGCGAAGCTGATTGGCTGGGATGGTGGTGTCACCACAAAGACACGCCTCCAAGATGGCGTCGTGGATAAAGACATACTGCTCCTGGGGAAATAAAGATCAAGATTTTATGAAACGGTCAGAAATAGTTGATGCGTTTTATAACTACAGACAAGAACTAAAACGAGGCTAAATCAGTCAAATAATATAAGATAACAGAAGTGATGGAAGGGGAGTCAGAGACGACACACACACACACACACACACACACACACACACACACACACACACACACACACACACACACACACACACACACACACACACACACACACACACACACACACACACACACACAACAGAGGTGTTGAAGGGGGTGTCAAACACAGTTCAGCGGTCCTCATCTGGTTTATCTTCCCTGATTGACTGTTTTTTACTGCATGTTGTTGTGTCTGGTTCAACACAAGGCCTCATCATTCCCTGACGGGTTGTTGCTGTGTTTCATCTATCACAACATTTACCAGCAACATATCCTATAGAATATTTTAGTATATTTGTCACATGAGCCGAACATAACGGGCGTAGACTTTTCAGTGAAATGAAAAAGCTTACGAGCAACGTTCCCTCAAAAAAAAAAAAAGTTGAGACAAATTTCAGGTGTGCTGAGAACCAACTTGAACATTCTGTATAACTTTAAACACGTTTACAGTGAACATTGAGTCTGTATCCGCCTTCAGTTTTAATATATATTTTTTAAAATAGTATTTTTCTCCTCAATTTCCTGCTATCCAATTGGTAGTTACTTGTCTCATCGCTGCAACTCCCCTACGTTACTCGGGAGAGGCGAAGGTCGAGAGCCGTGCGTCCTCCGAAACACGACCCCAACCAAGACGCGCTGCTTCTTGACACAATGCCCACTTAACCCAGAAGCCAGCCTGAACCAATGTGTCGGAGGAAACACTGTGCACCAGCTACGCACGCAGCTTAGAGGGAACATCGCTTACGAGCCTTTAACTAACGATGAAGAGTCAATTCAATTCTAATACAAAAAATAGTAACACAAGGAATAAAATACACAAGTGTTGAGCTACAGGGAGTACCAGATCAATGAGTACCAGATCAATGAGTACCAGATCAATGAGTACCAGATCAATGAGTACCAGATCAATGAGTACCAGATCAATGTGGAGCTATATACAGGGAGTACCAGATCAATGAGTACCAGATCAATGTGGAGCTATATACAGGGAGTACCAGATCAATGAGTACCAGATCAATGTGGAGCTATATACAGGGAGTACCAGATCAATGAGTACCAGATCAATGTGGAGCTATATACAGGGAGTACCAGATCAATGTGGAGCTATATACAGGGAGTACCAGATCAATGAGTACCAGATCAATGTGGAGCTATATACAGGGAGTACCAGATCAATGAGTACCAGTACCAGATCAATGTGGAGCTATATACAGGGAGTACCAGATCAATGTGGAGCTATATACAGGAAGTACCAGATCAATGTGGAGCTATATACAGGAAGTACCAGTACCAGATCAATGTGGAGCTATATACAGGGAGTACCAGATCAATGTGGAGCTATATACAGGGAGTACCAGATCAATGAGTACCAGATCAATGTGGAGCTATATACAGGGAGTACCAGATCAATGTGGAGCTATATACAGGAAGTACCAGTACCAGATCAATGTGGAGCTATATACAGGGAGTACCAGATCAATGTGGAGCTATATACAGGGAGTACCAGTACCAGATCAATGTGGAGCTATATACAGGGAGTACTAGATCAATGTGGGGCTATATACAGGGAGTAGCAGTACCAGATCAATGTGGAGCTATATACAGGGAGTACCAGATCAATGTGGAGCTATATACAGGGAGTACCAGATCAATGAGTACCAGTACCAGATCAATGTGGAGCTATATACAGGGAGTACCAGATCAATGTGGAGCTATATACAGGGAGTACCAGATCAATGTGGAGCTATATACAGGAAGTACCAGATCAATGTGGAGTCATATACAGGGAGTACCAGATCAATGTGGAGCTATATACAGGGAGTACCAGTACCAGATCAATGTGGAGCTATATACAGGGAGTACTAGATCAATGTGGAGCTATATACAGGGAGTACCAGATCAATGTGGAGCTATATACAGGGAGTACCAGATCAATGTGGAGCTATATACAGGGAGTACCAGTACCAGATCAATGTGGAGCTATATACAGGGAGTACTAGATCAATGTGGGGCTATATACAGGGAGTAGCAGTACCAGATCAATGTGGAGCTATATACAGGGAGAGTAGAAAAGTGGGTTTTTATGTGTATTTGTGTTGGGTATGTATGTATGTGTGTGTGTGTGTGTTGTGTGTGCATAGTTAGTGTATGTGAATGTGTGTGGGTTTTGTTTGAGAGGACATTACAGCCTTATTCTACAATTGATTGAATATTTTTCCCCTCGTAAATATACACACAATACCCCATAATGACCAAGCAAAAACAGTTTTTTTTAGATTTTTTAGCAAATTTATTTAAAAAATAAACTGAAATACCTTATTTACATAAGTATTCAGACCACTTGCTATGAGACTCAACATTGAGCTCAGGTGCATCCTGTTTCCATTGATCATCCTTGAGCTGTTTCTACAACTTGGTTGGAGTCCACCTGTGGCATGTTAATTTGATTTGACATGATTTGGAAAGGCACACACCTGCCTATATAAGGTCTCACAGTTGACAGTGATTGTCAGAGCAAAAAACAAGACATGGGGTCGAAGGAATTGTCCGTAGAGCTCGGAGAGAGGATTGTGTCGAGGCACAGATCTGGGGAAGGGTACCAAAACATTTCTGCAGCATTGAAGGTCACCTAGAACACAGTGGCCTCCATCATTCTGCAGCATTGAAGATCCCCAAGAACACCGTGGCCTCCATCATTCTGCAGCATTGAAGGTCACCTAGAACACCGTGGCCTCCATCATTCTTCAATGGAAGAAGTTTGGAACCACCAAGACGGCCACCTGGCCACACTGAGCATTTCGGGGAAAAGGGCCTTGGTCAGGGTGGTGACCTAGAAACCGATGGTCACTATGACAGAGCTCCAGAGTTCCTCTGTGGAGCAGGGAGAACCTTCCAGAAGGACAACCATCTCTGCAGCACCACCAATCAGGCCTTTATGGTAAAATTGCCAGACGGAATCCACTCCTCAGTAAAAGGCACAAGACTCTCAGACTATGAAAAACAAGATTCTCTGGTCTGATGAAACTAAGATTGAACTCTTTGGCCTGAATGCCAAGCGTCACATCTGGAGGAAACCTGGCACCATCCCTACGGTGAAGCATGGTGGTGGCAGTATCCCTACGGTGAAGCATGGTGGTGGCAGCATCCCTACGGTGAAGCATGGTGGTGGCAGCATCCCTACGCTGAAGCATGGTAGTGTCAGCATCATATTGTGGGGATGTTTTTCAGCGGCAGGGACTGGGAGACTAGTCAGGATCGAGAGAAAGATGAACGGAGCAAAACCTGCTCCAGAGTGCTCAGGACCTCAGACTGGGGCGAAGGTTCACCTTCCAACAGGACAACGACCCTAAGCACACAGCCAATACAAGTGTCTGAATGTCCTTGAGTGGCCCAGCCAAAGCCTGGACTCGAACATCTCTGGAGAGACCTAAAAATTGTTGCGCAGTGCCGCTCCCCATCTAACATGACAGAGAGGATCTGCAGAGAAGAATGGGAGAAACTCCCAAACACTGGTGTGCCAAGCTTGTACCCAAGAAGACTGCAGGCTGTAATAACTGCCAAAGGTGCTACAACAGAGGACTGAGTACTCCACTACAGCCCCGTAAATGTGGATGGACTGAGTACTCCACTACAGCCCCGTAAATGTGGATGGACTGAGTACTCCACTACACCCCCGTAAATGTGGATGGACTGAGTACTCCACTACAGCCCCGTAAATGTGGATGGGGGCCCCTCTGTTTTTTCTTTAACGATGCCTCTTTCCTTCAACACCCCAAGATGTAACGTGTGTTTTCCCAGAACACCACACTGAGAGAAGGTTCACTAAGGTTGTTGAGGCGTAGTGTTGATACTGATAGGATGGAAACAAAGGGAGCTCTCAGATCAGCTTTCTCCATTCAAATCTGACCTTGAACATTAGAATTATTTCACCAAACTGACAATGGATCAGCTTTCTCCATTCAAATCTTTCCTTAATGGTCAAATCCACATCCAAATTATTTTCCAATATTGATGGGATCAGCTCCTAGAGAGAGATTACCAATCACGGCTGCAAATAATGAGGTGGCTTAATCTGATGCTTATGCCCTATAATAATGCACAAAATCACAGATTTGGCATATCATTGATCACATGTTAGGGCGGCAGGTAGCCTAGTAGTTAAGGTTTCTGGATCGAATCCCTGAGCTGACAAGAAAAAATATATATAATCTGACGTCCTGCCCCGGAACAGGTATTTCATGGATCGGACGACGTCCCTTAGTTCCAGTGAAGGGAAATATTAACGCTACAGCATAACATTATAGTCTCGGCAAATGTTGTGCTTTCAACTTTGTGGCAACAGTTTGGGGAAGGCCCTTTCCTGTTTCCCATAGCCATGAAATGCTTGGAAAGGCTGGTCATGGCTCACATCAACACCATCATCCCAGACACCCTGCTCTCAGCCACTGCCCTCAGCCACAAAGGGAATACTTATGGAAGAATGCTGTTCATAGACTACAGTTCAACATTTAACACCATAGAACCCTCCAAGCTCATCACCAAGCTCAGGACCAAGATCATCACCAAGCTCATCACCAAGCTCATCACCAAGCTCTGGAACAAGCTCATCACCAAGCAAGCTCAGGACCAAGCTCAGGACCAAGCTCATCACCAAGCTCATCACCAAGCTCATCACCAAGCTCTGGAACAAGCTCATCACCAAGCAAGCTCAGGACCAAGCTCATCACCAAGCTCATCACCAAGCTCATCACCAAGCTCTTGAACAAGCTCATCACCGAGCTCTTGAACAAGCTCATCACCGAGCTCAGGGACAAGCTCCTCACCACGCTCAGGAACAAGCTCCTCCCCAAGCTCAGAAACAAGCTCATCACCAAGCTCAGGAACAAGCTCATCACCAAGCTCAGAAACAAGCGCATCAAAAGGCTCAGAAACAGGCTCAGAAACAAGCTCATCACCAAGCTCAGGAACAAGCTCATCACCAAGCTCATCACCAAGCTCAGAAACAAGCTCATTATTCATCATATTATTATAATTATTATTCATCATATTATTATAGTTATTATTCATCATATTATTATAATTATTATTCATCATATTATTATTTATTACTAGAAACTAGAAACAGCTGTCAATTTCGGTCGTTTGAAAAGGTCCTGAGGATTCCTTCCTCGGCACTTTCCTGTTTTTATGTCACGCCTTGGTCATTGTATTTTGTGATTTTGTTATATGTTTGGGTAGGCCAGGGTGTGACATGGGTTTATATGTTGTGTTTCGTATTGGGGTTTGTATTATTTGGGATCGCGGTTGATTAGGGGTGTGGTATAGGCTTGGCTGCCTGAGGCGATTCTCAATTAGTCAGCTGCTTATCGTTGTCTCTGATTGGGAACCGTATTTAGGCAGCCTGAGTTCGCTTTGTATTTGGTGGGTGTCTGTTCCTGTCTCTGTGTTGTAGTCACCAGATAGGCTGTAATTAGTTTCACGTTCCGTTCTGTTGTTTTTGTATTCAGTATTCAGTTATTTCATGTACCGCGATTCTTTCATTATAGTCATGAGTAACTTACACGCTGCATTTCGGTCCGACTCTCTTCTTACAACAGACGACCGCAGTTACATTTTACTCGTTATCGTTATTCACTCCGTATTTCCTGTTTTTACTCGTTATTCACTCTGTATTTCCTGTTTTTACTCGTTATTCACTCTATATTTCCTGTTTTTACTCGTTATTCACTCTGTATTTCCTGTTTTTACTCGTTATTCACTCTGTATTTCCTGTTTTTACTCGTTATTCACTCTGTATTTCCTGTTTTTACTCGTTATTCACTCTGTATTTCCTGTTTTTACTCGTTATTCACTCTGTATTTCCTGTTTTTACTCGTTATTCACTCTATATTTCCTGTTTTTACTCGTTATTCACTCTGTATTTCCTGATTTTACTCGTTATTCACTCTGTATTTCCTGTTTTTACTCGTTATTCACTCTGTATTTCCTGTTTTTACTCGTTATTCACTCTGTATTTCCTGTTTTTACTCGTTATTCACTCTGTATTTCCTGTTTTTACTAGTTATTCACTCTATATTTCCTGATTTTACTCGTTATTCACTCTATATTTCCTGATTTTACTCGTTATTCACTCTATATTTCCTGATTTTACTCGTTATTCACTCTATATTTCCTGATTTTTCTCGTTATTCCCTCGTATTCTTTGTCACTCAATTTCAGTTTTTATTTTCTCTCTCTCTCTCTCTCTCTCTCTCTCTCTCTCTCTCTCTCTCTCTGTCTCTCTGTCTCTCTGTCTCTCTCTCTCTCTCTGTCTCTCTCTCTCTCTGTCTCTCTCTCTCTCTGTCTCTCTCTCTCTGTCTCTCTCTCTCTGTCTCTCTCTGTCTCTCTCTCTCTCTCTCTCTGTCTCTCTCTGTCTCTCTCTCTCTCTCTCTCTCTCTCTCTGTCTCTCTCTCTGTGTCTCTCTCTGTCTCTCTCTCTCTCTGTCTCTCTCTCTCTGTCTCTCTGCATTGTTGAAAAAGGACCCTTAAGTAAGCATTTCACAGTCTACACCTGTTGTTTACCAAGCATGTGACCAATATAATTCATTTTCATTTAACACATTTAAGGCCCAACGAAAGCCTTCCTTAACCCCTTCCTTTAGTTACAGGATTTTATTTTGCTGATCAAAAGATGCTTCTGATATTAATCATAAGCTGTTGTCATACTGGACAAATAGAGATGGCTAATTTAATCAAGATGGAGTGTTTGTGTGTGTGTGTGTTTGAGTGTGTGAGAGAGTAAGAGGAGAGATATTAGGTCAGGTTAGATATTGGGGTGGTGAGTTGCATTCAATCTGTGATCTGGTTGGTTGAAATGCCTTCATCCGTCCATCACGCTGGCCTGTCATTGGCCAGTGAGTTTATCTCCTCGACCACATCCCCTGTCTGTCAGGAATCACGTCAACTGGAGTCTACACACACACACACACACACAGACATGCGCGCACAGACACAAACACGTACACACACTCACACAAGACACGCAGGTTTGAGTGTTTAGTTTAGGGCTGACAAATGTCATTGTGCCAGGGTTAAAGTCTGTACTTACGCCAGCCATAAACCTAAAAAGAAAAGACCACCGAGCACTAATCTGTTGTCGTGTCGCATGTCATTTGTGTTCTAGATAATACTGCTATAATTTGTTGCCATGTCATTGGTCATCTGGTGATATTCCCTCAGCGTTCTCTAATGAAGCCGGCAACAAGCAATTTGTGGAAATGACTGATGTCAAGATGGAAACCTTCCTGGGTCTGTCTGTCTGTCTGTCTGTCTGTCTGTCTGTCTGTCTGTCTGTCTGTCTGTCTGTCTGTCTGTCTGTCTGTCTGTCTGTCTGTCTGTCTGTCTGTCTGTCTGTCTGTCTGTCTGTCTGTCTGTCTGTCTGTCTGTCTGTCTGTCTGTCTGTCTGTCTGTCTGTCTGTCTGTCTGTCTGTCTGTCTGTCTGTCTGTCTGTCTGTCTGTCTGTCTGTCTGTCTGTCTGTCTGTCTGTCTGTCTGTCTGTCTGTCTGTCTGTCTGTCTGTCTGTCTGTCTGTCTGTCTGTCTGTCTGTCTGTCTCTCACTCACTCACTCACTCACTCACTCACTCACTCACTCACTCACTCACTCACTCACTCACTCACTCACTCACTCACTCACTCACTCACTCACTCACTCACTCACCACCACTCACTCACTCACTCACTCACCACCACCACCACCACTCACTCACTCACTCACTCACTCACTCACTCACTCACCACTCACTCACTCACTCACTCACTCACTCACTCACTCACTCACTCACTCACTCACTCACAAAATGGGACAGCTGTCTCTCCAATTCAATTACATTTAAAGGTCTTTATTGGCATGGGAAACATATGTTAACATTGAAGCCAAAGCAAGTGAACTGGATATAGAAACTGATATAAAGAAACAGAAATGAACAGTAAACAAATGATAGATGTATATACACAGTGTTGTAACAATGTACACATGGTTAAAGTACACAAAATAAATAAATAAGCATAAACGTTGTATTTAGAATGTTGTTTGTTCTTTACTGGTTGCCTTTTTTTTGTGGCAACAGGTCACGAATATTGCTGCTGTGATGTCACACTGTGGTATTTCACCCAGTAAATATGTGAGTTTATCAAAATTGGGTTTGATTTTTTATTATTTTTGTATCTGTGTAATCTGAGGGAAATTTCTGTCTCTAATTTGGTCATACATTTGGCAGCTCAGTTTCCACCTCATTTTGTGGGCAGTGTACACATAGCCTGTCTTCTCTTGAGAACCAGCTCAATAGCAAGGCTATGCTCCCTGAGTCTGTACATAGTCAAAGCTTTCCTTAAGTTTGGGTCAGTCACAGTGGTCAGGTATTCTGCCACTGTGTACTCCCTGTTGTCGTGACGTTGTATTAGTTAATGTGACGGCTGTTGCTCATCGAATGATTAAAGGTTTCTAATTGCGTGAGTAAATGAATCAGGCAATTATTTACTCATTAACCTGGCGCACCATGGGAAAATTAGTTTAATTGAGTTTCTATTTCCCAAAGTAACTCAAAGAATATCAGAATATCGATTTTACAACAGTCGCTAATTAATCGGTTACCTCTACAATCTCATTCTGAACGTCATATAGCCCGTGAATCTGCATGGACCCGGGTCTCACCAATGAGTTCGGACCCGGGTCTCACCAATGAGCTCGGACCCGGGTCTCACCAATGAGCTCGACCCGGTCTCACCAATGAGTTCGGACCCGGGTCTCACCAATGAGCTCGGACCCGGGTCTTACCAATGAGTTCGGACCCGGTCTCACCAATGAGTTCGGACCCGGGTCTCACCAATGAGTTCGGACCCGGGTCTCACCAATGAGTTCGGACCCGGTTCAACAACTACCTACCTATTACTGTCCCTGACTGTCTCTCATATATCCACTCTCTGTCACATTCCCTCCCTCCTCTGACTGTCTCTCATATATCTACTCTCTGTCACATTCCCTCCCTCCTGTGACTGTCTCTACCCCCCTGGTTCAACATAACTTGTTTTCTATTATCTCTCTTTCTTCTCCTGCCACCAGTCCCTTCCTTCCATCGCTCCCTCATGTCTCAACATACTGTAACTCTCTCTCGTAAGAATAAGAGATACTCTGAATGATCGGCTGTGAAAACCAACTGACATTTACTCCTGAGGTGCTGACCTGTTGCACCCTCGACAAACCAATGTGATTATTATTATTTGACCCTGCTGGTAATCTATGAACATTTGAACATCTTGGCCATGTTCTGTTATAATCTCCACCCGGCACAGCCAGAAGAGGACTGGCCACGCTTCATAGCCTGGATCCTCTCTAGGTTTCTTCCTAGGTTCTGGCCTTTCTAGGGAGTTTTTCCAAGCCACCGTGCTTTTACACCTGCATTGCTTGCTGTTTGGGGATTTAGGCTGGGTTTCTGTACAGCACATTGAGATATCAGCTGATGTAAGACGGGCTTCATAAATACATTTGATTTGATTAAGAATTGTATCACCCGACACCTATTAGGTGGTAGTCATGGAAACAAAACCACTTACCTCAGTCAGCCAGCCCTGCTAACCCGGGACACCTCAGACATGATCAGCCGTATCATGTAAGTCCTTATCCTTATCTAACATCAGTAGGAGCAGAAGCCTGGTGACATGTTCCTGATGAAAACACCAGCGAGGCCTGCCGATATATAAATGACTAACCGACTGGCGAGATAGGCTCCTATCTAGTAGAATCTTGTCTCTCATCTTGCAAAGCATCAAATGGACTCAAGTCCAAACACAGCCATTTGAAATACAAGATGCCGAGTCCTACATTGTGAATGAACAGGCAGTCAGACCTGTATTTGTGCTCGAAGAGTCCAATATTAGTGCAGCGTTTATCAGTGTCCTGTCTGACGTAGTGAACATGCCTCTTGTCAAACATGAAGTATGGTTTGAAATGTGTTGGATTTATCATAACTTCATAATCATACTGCCACAAGAAGAACGGGAAATACTGTTAACATTTTTTTTTTAAATAGCCAACATTAACATTTTGAAATGATGACAGGCTTTGCTAGACGTTTATAGCTGATCAAAATCTCATCTGCAGCTGGCCTCAATGTTGTATAGAGTAGAGGTGAGATGAATGTCAATATGAGTGTGTTTTAAACACTCTTTCATGCACACACACACACACACACACACACATATACATACACACACGCACACACACACACACACAGGTAGCACGCATACACACATACACATACACACACATTACACACACACACACACACACACACACACACACACACACACACACACACACACACACACACACACACACACACACACACACACACACACACACACACACACACACACACACACACACACACACACACACACACACACACACACACACACACACAGTCGTGCTGGGCCTCGGTTGAGCAGGCAAATATATGTATATTTCTCAGCAGTGTTTCATAAGAGACAGTCATTGAGGATTCTTCTCCCATCTACACTAGAGGATCAGCAGGAATATAAATCACACAGGCAATTTGGGTGGTAGAGTCGACTAGAGACCTACCAGAGTGGTGGATTGAATACAGGACAGTATATTACTAAGTAGAGGACAGTGGTGGATTGAATACAGGACAGTATATTACTATTTAAAGGACAGTGGTGGATTGAATACAGGACAGTATATTACCCAGTAGAGGACAGTGGTGGATTGAATACAGGACAGTATATTACTAAATAGAGGACAGTGGTGGATTGAATACAGGACAGTATATTACTAAATAGAGGACAGTGGTGGATTGAATACAGGACAGTATATTACTAAATAGAGGACAGTGGTGGATTGAATACAGGACAGTATATTACCCAGTAGAGGACAGTGGTGGATTGAATACAGGACAGTATTTTACTGTGTAAGGAGCAGGGTTGAAATATGGTGTAGTTCCACTCCTCCACCAGCAGCATCACTCGTGTACAGATGTTTGATGATTAAAGTGTGTGTGAATGAGTCCCTAAATGAGTGAGTTCCTGTCAGTCCAGAATAGATTGCAGACATGTTGATACCGGGTAATGTCTAAGGTTTCAACCTGTGTTCTCTGCCTCTATCCCCCCCCCCCCACAGGAAAACCCTTACATGTGCAACAACGAGTGTGACGCCTCCACAGATGAACTAGCCCACCCTTCGGAGCTCATGTTCGATTTCGAGGGCCGCAACCCAACAACCTTCTGGCAGTCCAGTTCCTGGAAGAAGTACCCCAAACCCCTGGAGGTCAACATCACGCTGTCCTGGAACAAAACTATCGAGCTGACGGACGACATCGTCCTCACCTTCGAGTCCGGCCGCCCTGAGCAGATGCTTCTGGAGAAATCGCTAGACTACGGCAAAACCTGGACCCCTTACCAGTTTTACGCTACCGACTGCCTCGACGCATTTACCATGGACCCCAAGACGGTCAACGAGCTGACCCAGCGAACCCTCCTCGACATCATCTGCACCGAGGACTACTCCCGTGGCTACGTGTGGAAGTACGATAAAACAGTCCGCTTCGAGATCAAGGACCGGTTTGCGCTGTTCGCCGGGCTGCAGCTGTACAACATGGCGTCGCTCTACGGTCAACTGGACACCACCAGGAACCTACGGGACTTCTTCACTGTGACGGACCTGAGGATACGGCTGCTGAAACCGGCCACCGGGTCCACCATGGTAGATGAAAACAACTTGTCCCGATACTTCTACGCCATCTCTGACATCAAGGTGCAGGGAAGGTGAGAGAGTTGCTTTTATCTTTATTTAGTCTTGATTTCCCTTTACAGGTGTGTTATATCTCTCTTGCATGCTAGCAGATACCTTTGTGCTAACACTTGTTAGCATTGGCTCGCAAAACTACCTCTAACTTCATACTGGACACAGAGACATACAAATAATGGTATCCACAAGTTGCTCTGACTCTGGGGAAGTAGATACAGGGCCTCATTGCCAAAATTCCAAATGATCCCTTTAATATTCAAATCAAAATCAAAGATGATCTATTATATTGACAAGATAGTCGAGTGACCACTCTAACAATAGACATTTCCTCAAAGATGGAAGGCATACGGGAGATGTCTAGATCAGGTGGGACCATTCTAAACAATGAGAGGCCAGATACGCGTGGGCAACTCTGATATAAAGTAGTATTTTCAAAGTTGACAAATACTATGCGTGTCCACTTATATCAGTGCATTTGCAACAACCTAACCATTATGAAACTTATATTCCATTAAATTAGCCTCACATAGCAAATTAGCAATAAAAAACAAACATTTTTGTTGACCAAATTCGACACTCTCTCATTGACCTCCGTTCCAAAATTCCTCACTTTTATTTTCGTGGACAGATTTTCGGGCAGAGTAAACCCCTTAACGCTTCGCCTCAACCTCTCTTTTAAAATCATTAGTTGTGATTCATTTTGTATGAGCTGAATGCTCTGACGAATTCTAATAATGACTAGGACGGGGCCTGGACACATGGCTATGACCCCTGTAATTAACAGGTGTACGTCCCAAATTACATCATATTCACTACGTAGTGTGATATATAGGGAATAGAGTGCCATTTAGAACTAAAGGCCAGGTTTAAATTTGACATCCCATCTTTACATTTAAATTTGACATCCACCCCCCATCAGGAGATTCCCAACGGTTTAGAGAGATGATGAAACATAACAGATATATTATTTTATAGCCCCATAGATGCTTAATGAACCACCTGTGGATCATAAACACACTCCACAGCTGTTCACTGAATGAGACCGGTGTGTGTGTGTGAAGGTGTGTGTATGTATAGTTGGTTTATATGAGGATAACTAGGCTCAGTAATGACTCGTCTGATTGGGCCTGGGTGAGTTGGAACAGTTTGTTTCCAAATTAGAATTCAGTCAGTCGGCTTAGAATGGGAGATTAGAACAATTAGAATGTTAGGTAATTGGGAGGAGACGAGTCTGGTCATTAAGTATGTTGTCTGCTTAGTAAATAGTTACCACTGGGAACATAACTCCTCTCAGAGAACCTATAGGAGATAACAGTATTTGAGCATTCATCCTCTCTACTTCAACATTACTGGAGCATTCATCCTCTCTACTTCAACATTCCTCCTCTACTTCAACATAAACTGGAGCATTCATCCTCTCTACTTCAACATTCCTTTTCTCTACTTCAACATAAACTGGAGCATTCATCCTCTCTACTTCAACATTCCTTTTCTCTACTTCAACATAAACTGGAGCATTCATCCTCTCTACTTCAACATTCCCTTTCTCTACTTCAACATAAACTGGAGCATTCATCCTCTCTACTTCAACATTACTGGAGCATTCATCCTCTCTACTTCAACATTACTGGAGCATTCATCCTCTCTACTTCAACATTACTGGAGCATTCATCCTCTCTACTTCAACATTACTGGAGCATTCATCCTCTCTACTTCAACATTCCTCCTCTACTTCAACATTCATCCTCTCTACTTCAACATAAACTGGAGCATTCATCCTCTATACTTCAACATTACTGGAGCATTCATCCTCTCTACTTCAACATTCCTCTTCTCTACTTCAACAATCATCCTCTACTTCAGCATTACTGGAGCATTCATCCTCTAGACTTCAACATTACTTTAGCAGACAGAACAAAAATAAGGTATTATACGGTGTTGTACTGTTGCCTCAGTGATGATCTAAAAACCCAGAGGGGACTGACACATCACTGAGGGGACTGACACATCACTGAGGGGACTGACACATCACTGAGGGGACTGACACATCACTGAGGGGACTGACACATCACTGAGGGGACTGACACATCACTGAGGGGACTGACACATCACTGAGGGGACTGACACATCACTGAGGGGACTGACACATCACTGAGGGGGACTGACACATCACTGAGGGGGACTGACACATCACTGAGGGGGACTGACACTTCACTGTTGGGTTGATGTAACTCCACAGGGCTGTTGGGTTGATGTAAATCCACAGGGCTGTTGGGTTGATGTAACTTCACAGGGCTGTTGGGTTGATGTAAATCCACAGGGCTGTTGGGTTGATGTAACTTCACAGGGCTGTTGGGTTGATGTAAATCCACAGGGCTGTTGGGTTGATGTAAATCCACAGGGCTGTTGGGTTGATGTAACTTCACAGGGCTGTTGGGTTGTTGTAAATCCACAGGGCTGTTGGGTTGCTGTAAATCCACAGGGCTGTTGGGTTGATGTAACTTCACAGGGCTGTTGGGTTGTTGTAAATCCACAGGGCTGTTGGGTTGCTGTAAATCCACAGGGCTGTTGGGTTGCTGTAAATCCACAGGGCTGTTGGGTTGATGTAACTTCACAGGGCTGTTGGGTTGATGTAACTTCACAGGGCTGTTGGGTTGATGTAAATCCACAGGGCTGTTGGGTTGCTGTAACTCCACAGGGCTGTTGGGTTGTTGTAAATCCACAGGGCTGTTGGGTTGCTGTAACTTCACAGGGCTGTTGGGTTGCTGTAACTTCACAGGGCTGTTGGGTTGATGTAACTTCACAGGGCTGTTGGGTTGCTGTAACTTCACAGGGCTGTTGGGTTGATGTAACTTCACAGGGCTGTTGGGTTGATGTAACTTCACAGGACTGTTGGGTTGCTGTAACTAATGAAGAGTGTCTAGTTTTCTATCTGCGAGGTTGCAACCTTATTTCACAAGTTCCTTCCTGAAGAGTTTTTTTTGTTGAAAAAGAGAACAGGTGATTGATATTAAATCTACATTTATATTTCCCATCATTTGTGTCATCTGTGAGCTTAGTTCATGTCCTTAGAACGTCTGACGAGCCCATGTGATCCTAACATTCAAGCATCCCCTTCTAAGACACTAATATTCATATTCGGAAACTCATAGTCGTATTTACACCAGTTTGGTAAACTGAGAGAGAGAGAGAGATGGCTCTCAAGAGAAGAAAATGAGGTGGAAACTAAGCTGCACTTCCTAACCTCCTGCCCAATGTATGACCCTATTAGAGAGACATATTGCCCTCAGATTACCCAGATCCACAAAGAATTCGAAAACAAATCAAATTTTCTCCAGGTCTCTGCGACATACTGAAGGGAGAAAAAGCTATCATCACAGAACTCAGAATGTCTATCCTGTTCTGAGAACAGCTACGACACTATCTACCAAAGCTATCATCACAGAACTCAGAATGTCTATCCTGTTCTGAGAACAGCTACGACACTATCTACCAAAGCTATCATCACAGAACTCAGAATGTCTATCCTGTTCTGAGAACGGCTACGACACTATCTACCAAAGCTATCATCACAGAACTCAGAATGTCTATCCTGTTCTGAGAACAGCTACGACAAAGGAGTGAAGTTTGGAGGAATTTAAGCTGTTAATGAAAGTATTTCAGAGGTGAACCCTGTTTGCTCACGCTCGTCTTGTTCCCAGAATTCCTGGGCATGATATGACAGGGTCCATATGGTTCTTGCCTCTAAGCGATTTATAAACTTTGAATAATTCATAAAAGCATTTAGCAACCAGTCAAAGGTGGATGCTAGAATCTATCTGTGAAAAAAAAGCAACATGTCTTGTTAGTTTGAGAAGACGGAGACAAAGTCAGTATTTCTTCTTCAAAGTAATAATGCAAGTTGTGTATTTGTATATGGCCAATGCTCATCATGGGGCGATGAGTTAGTAGGTTAGTAAGTATTTGTACGTGTGAAATGCAGGTTAGTTCATTTGAGAACTACAGATGTATGACCAGGAAGATAATCCTTCAGCAACAGGAAGTTAATTATTACGTAGATTACAACTAAATAGACATTTTTTGTAAAGGTCGATACATTTAACATTTTAATTTCAAAGTGGAAATTATAAACTTCAGAAGCTTTTTTACACCTCAAATATACAACAAGTTTTACATTTCCTGCATTGCAGGGAAGTTCTGTCACACCCTGTTCTGTTTCACCTGTTTTCGTGCTTGTCTCTACCCCCTTCAGGTGTCGTCCATCTTCCACATTATCCCCAGTGTATTTATACCTGTGTACTCTGTTTGTCTGTTGCCAGTTCGTTTTGTTCGTCAAGCCTACCAGCGGTTTTCCCCTCTGCTCCTGTCTGTGTCTAGTTCCTGTTTTCTAGTTTTACCAGTTTTGACCATTCTGCCTGACCCTTGACCCTGAGACCATTCTGCCTGACCCTTGACCCTGAGACTACCTGCCGTTCTATACATTTTGGACTCTGATCAGGATTACTGACCTCTGCCTGACCCTTGACCTGACATTTTGCCTGCCCCCCTGTTCTAGTAATAGACGTTTGTTACTTCGACACTGTCTGCATCTGGGTCATACCTGAAACATGATAGACTGATCATATGAAGATCCCAGACTAATCCTGCATCTCCTTCCCTCCTCCATATGAGTCACTACTCAAATCCTCTCTGTCTGTCTGTCTGTCTGTCTGTCTGTCTGTCTGTCTGTCTGTCTGTCTGTAACCTTCCCTCCTCCATATGAGTCACTACTCAAATCCTCTCTGTCTGTCTGTCTGTCTGTCTGTCTGTCTGTCTGTCTGTCTGTCTGTCTGTCTGTCTGTCTGTCTGTCTGTCTGTCTGTCTGTCTGTCTGTCTGTCTGTCTGTCTGTCTGTCTGTCTGTCTGTCTGTCTGTCTGTCTGTCTGTCTGTCTGTCTGTCTGTCTGTCTGTCTGTCTGTCTGTAACCTTCCCTCCTCCATATGAGTCACTACTCAAATCCTCTCTGTCTGTCTGTCTGTCTGTCTGTCTGTCTGTCTGTCTGTCTGTCTGTCTGTCTGTCTGTCTGTCTGTCTGTCTGTCTGTCTGTCTGTCTGTCTGTCTGTCTGTCTGTCTGTCTGTCTGTCTGTCTGTAACCTTCCCTCCTCCATATGAGTCACTACTCAAATCCTCTCTATCTGTCTGTCTGTCTGTCTGTCTGTCTGTAACCTTCCCTCCTCCATATGAGTCACTACTCAAATCCTCTCTGTCTGTCTGTCTGTCTGTCTGTCTGTCTGTAACCTTCCCTCCTCCATATGAGTCACTACTCAAATCCTCTCTGTCTGTCTGTCTGTCTGTCTGTCTGTCTGTCTGTAACCTTCCCTCCTCCATATGAGTCACTACTCAAATCCTCTCTGTCTGTCTGTCTGTAACCTCCCCTCCTCCATATGAGTCACTACTCAAATCCTCTCTGTCTGTCTGTCTGTAACCTCCCCTCGCTCACCCCTGAGTCACTACTCAAATCCTCTCTGTCTGTCTGTCTGTAACCTCCCCTCGCTCACCCCTGAGTCACTACTCAAATCCTCTCTGTCTGTCTGTAACTCCCCCTCTCTCACCCCTGAGTCACTACTCAAATCCTCTCTGTCTGTCTGTCTGTCTGTCTGTCTGTCTGTCTGTCTGTCTGTCTGTCTGTCTGTCTGTCTGTCTGTCTGTCTGTCTGTCTGTCTGTCTGTCTGTCTGTCTGTCTGTCTGTCTGTCTGTCTGTCTGTCTGTAACCTCCCCTCGCTCACCCCTGAGTCACTACTCAAATCCTGTCTGTCTGTCTGTCTGTCTGTCTGTCTGTCTGTCTGTCTGTCTGTCTGTCTGTCTGTCTGTCTGTCTGTCTGTCTGTCTGTCTGTCTGTCTGTCTGTCTGTCTGTCTGTCTGTCTGTCTGTCTGTCTGTCTGTAACTCCCCTACTCTCCCTCCCTCTCTCTCTTTGCTAAAGTATGCGTCTCATACTTCATAGGATACATTAAAACCTCTTCGATGTAATGTCCCCTGTTTAGGGGAACTGGGTGGTTCTGGTGCCGGTTCTGACCGACATCAGGGTTGGAAAGGTTACTTTATAAATGTAATCCGTGTCGCGACGTGACCATCATTAATGTGATGACTGATATTACCTACTACGTTTAATTATTACTCAATTCAATTAATCATGTAACAATTATTATATCTCCCGAATGAACTCAAGAGTTTCAGTCTCATTCTGAACTTCGTCGACTTCGTAAATCTGCATGAACCCTAACCTAAGTGATGAATCAGCGATACACAAATTGGCTTAAATATTTATTTACTAACTAAATAATCAAACAGAAACACACACACACACACACACACACACACACACACACACACACACACACACACACACACACACACACACACACACACACACACACACACACACACACACACACACACACACACACAGTATAGGTTATTGGTTACTAACATAATGCAATGAAAAACAGTCCCTAGTGGACTAACAAAAACATGACCAAATGAACTGCAAAGCACACTGGGCAATATTATTGGCCTTGTTTCAGGGCAGAGCTCATTAGAGTAGGGTCAGGTTTTAATGGTCAGACTTTAAACTTAGGGAACAAAAGCGTGAAGTCAACAGGACTGTGGTCCTTCTGTAGCTCAGTTGGTAGAGCATGGCGCTTGTAACGCCAGGGTAGTGGGTTCGATCCCCGGGACCACCCATACGTAGAATGTATGCACACATGACTGTAAGTCGCTTTGGATAAAAGCGTCTGCTAAATGGCATATATTATTATTATTATTATTATTATATTAGGAAGGCAGTTAACCCATTGTTCCCCGGTAGGCCGTCATTGTAAATGAGAATTAGTTCTTAACTGACTTGTCTAGTTCAATAAATAAGAACATGTTAGGTTACACATCATGAAATACACTGATAGTGTATAGAAAACACTCTGAAGTTTCTAAAACTGTTTGAGTATAACAGAACTCATATGTTAGGCAAAAACCTGAGAAAAAATCCAACCAGGAAGTGGGAAATCTGAGGTTTGTAGTTTTTCAACTCATTGCCTATCGAATATACAGTGTCTATGGGGTCATATTGCACTTCCTGAGGCTTCCACTAGATGTCAACAGTCTTTAGAACCTTGTTTGAGACTTGTACTATGGAGGGGGAGAGAATGAGAGCTGTTTCAACCAGAGGTCTGGCAGAATGCCATGAACTGATCGCTGATCACGCGTGCTCCCGTGAGAGGTAGCTGCGTTCCATTGCATTTCTAAAGACAAAAGGAATTCTCTGGGTTGGAACAATATTGAAGATTTATGATAAAAACATCCTAAAGATTGATTCTATACATTGTTTGACATGTTTGTATGAACTGTAATATAATTTATTTTGACATTTCGTCTGAACAAGTGATCGTGCATTATGCATTTGGATTACTGGGCGAAATGAACGAATGAAAAAGGAGGTATTTGGACATAAATTATGGACTTTATTGAACAAAACAAACATTTATTGTGGGACTCGCATTCCTGGGAGTGCATTCCAATCAAGATCATCAAAGGTAAGTGAATATTTATAATGCTATTTCTGACTTTTCTGACACCTCTCCTTCTTTGGAAAATCGCTGGATGTTTTGCTGTGACTTGGCACTGACCTAACAATCTCAAGGTGTGCTTTCGCCGTAAAGCTTTTTTGAAATCTGACACAGCGGTTGCATTAAGGAGCAGTGTATCTATATTTCCATGCATAACACTTGTATATTTTATCAATGTTTATGATGAGTATTTCTGTAATGTTTGTTTGAGACAATGCATTTCTGATCATAACACACCAATTTCAAATGAGGCTTTTGGACATAAAGATTAACTTTATCGCATTTATTGTGTAACATGAAGTCCTGTGAGTGCCATCCGATGAAGATCATCAAAGGTTAGTGATTAATTTAATCGCTATTTCTGTGAGCCCTCTCCTTGGCTGGAAAATGGCTATATGTTTTTTTTGTGACTATCTTTAAAATGGTGTAAAATATGTATATGTATGTTTGAGGAATTTTAATTATGTGATTTCTGTTGTTTTGAATTTGGCGCCCTGCAATATCACTTCATCTGTTGTCGAGCGTCCCACATATCCCAGAGTGGTTGTTAAGTGTCTTTTTATACTTCCCTTGTCTGTAACATTTGCAAAGACATTGGTTCTATGTTTAGCAGAGATCTTGTGTGTATAAAGTGACGCGGGAGGGCAATAAAAGCATCTTACGACAGCTGTTCTAGAGTAGTCTGAGGCAGGCGTTAGAATACAAGCGTTTTACACGTTAGTCGTTTAGCTGAGGCTTTTATCCAGCGCGACTTACAGTAGTGAGCACGTACATTTTCTGGTCCCCCCACCGTGGGAGTCGAACCCACAACCCTGGCTTTACAAGTGCCATGCTCTACCAACTGAACTA